>NW_005872521.1:26500-44346 GCF_000147115.1 Myotis lucifugus
CTGAGTGTGAGTGTGTGTGAGTGTATGTGTGTGAGAGTATGTGTCTATGTCAGTGTGTGTGTCTGAGTGTGTGTGTCTATGTGAGTGTGTGTGTCTGAGTGTGTGTGTCCATGTGAGTGTGTGTGTCTGAGTGTGTGTGTCTATGTGAGTGTGTGTCTGAGTGTGTCTATGTGTGTGAGTGTCTGAGTGTTTGTGAGTGTACGTGTGTGTCGTTATTTTCAGTTATGAATGAACCCGGGGAAGGACTAACAAGTGCCTGCTTTATAAACCTCCTCACGCAGTCAATACAACCTACATTCATTGTCGTCAGCATTTTCCATAAAGTAGATCAACAGAACGCGCTGGCTCGTAAACCGGCCTTCATAATTCATAACCATGATTTGCTACAAAAATCACACACTATCTAGTGCTAACAAGTTCACAGAATTCCTTTATCAATCGACATTGCATATATGCATACTACTCTTTACATATACGTGTGTTTAAATGTGACATACATATATTTAATATAGATTTAAACATATAATAAATGTATGTTTCCCTTTATGCATGTGTCTGTGTGTATATATATATGTAAAGATCAATTTAATAAAATGTAATCTTCAAAATTTCAACTATAGCATTAACAATAATAAATAGAGACATGGGAGTTTTAACGATTTGAGATGAACTATGTTCCCTAGGCCCTTCCCCATGTATGAGATCAGGGGCATCACTCTGGCTCCTGTCACTGGAGGGGACTCTTGTCTGTTCTCGCAGGTGGATCTGACCTTCAACAGGTGATTTTATCAATTTAACACCTACATCAGGAGTTACAAGCTACTGGATTGTGGGGGGAAGTGACACATTCATTTTAATGTTACATGTGTACATGTGTCATCTATGTATACTGCGTATGTATAAATGGAGAGAGGAAGGGAGGGAAACAGAGAGCACACCTAGAGACTGTCCATCGGTACCTCTATGTAGATCAGATACACAAAAGGGGAGTAAAAATGCTGAACTCTCTGAGGGAGAGAAACAGTCCCCTCCAGGTACTGGCACGATGGCTGAGGCCTGGCTGATTCAAGGACGGAGGAAGGTCGCCTGCATTTCCCTCCTTAGCTCTGCGAGCAAGTGATCCCACCGCAGACCAGGGAGCGGTGCTGAGGGCCCTTGTGACTGAGCTGGACCTGCAGGAGGTGAGGCCGGGGGACAGGAGAGGCTGTGCTGAGGGCCCTTGTGACTGAGCTGGACCTGCAGGAGGTGAGGCCGGGGGACAGGAGAGGCTGTGCTGAGGGCCCTTAGTAACTGAGCTGGACCTGCAGGAGGTGAGGCTGGGGGACAGGAGGAGCTGTGCTGAGGGCCCTCGGTGACTGAGCTGGACCTGCAGGAGGTGAGGTGGGGGGCGGGGGACAGGAGAGGCTGTGCTGAGGGCCCTTGTGACTGAGCTGGACCTGCAGGAGGTGAGGCTGGGGGACAGGAGGAGCAGTGTGGAGGGCCCTGGTGACTGAGCTGGACCTGCAGGAGGTGAGGCCGGGGGGCAGGAGGAGCAGTGCTGAGGGCCCTGGTGACTGAGCTGGACCTGCAGGAGGTGAGGCCGGGGGACAGGAGAGGCTGTGCTGAGGGCCCTGGTGACTGAGCTGGACCTGCAGGAGGTGAGGACGGGGACAGGAGAGGCTGTGCTGAGGGCCCTTGTGACTGAGCTGGACCTGCAGGAGGTGAGGTGGGGGAGGGGGGGGCAGGAGAGGCTGTGCTAAGGGCCCTCGGTGACTGAGCTGGACCTGCAGGAGGTGAGGCCGGGGGACAGGAGAGGCTGTGCTGAGGGCCCTTGTGACTGAGCTGGACCTGCAGGAGGTGAGGCCGGGGGGCAGGAGGAGCAGTGCTGAGGGCCCTCAGTGACTGAGCTGGACCTGCAGGAGGTGAGGCCGGGGGACAGGAGAGGCTGTGCTGAGGGCCCTCGGTGACTGAGCTGGACCTGCAGGAGGTGAGGCCGGGGGACAGGAGAGGCTGTGCTGAGGGCCCTTGTGACTGAGCTGGACCTGCAGGAGGTGAGGCCGGGGGGCAGGAGGAGCAGTGCGGAGGGCCCTGGTGACTGAGCTGGACCTGCTGGAGGTGAGGCGGGGGCAGCCTGTCACACACGCGCACGTACCACTGCAGGTGGGCAGGGCCTGGTTCCAGGCCGGCTTCCCGTCCGCTCCGATCACACACGTGATGGACGCAGGGTCCACGATTCTGTAGCCGGAGTCACACTGGTAGGTCACGGAGGAGCCCAGCTTGAAGTCCGTCCCGACTCTGGTCCCGTTCATGATGTTCCCAGGGTCAAAGCAGGCTTCCCGGGGCTTCTCTGCAGGAGAAATGGAGGTGACCCCGTGAGGGCGGGTGACCCCCGTGGGGGCGGGTGACCCCGTGAGGGAGGGTGACCCCCGTGGGGGCGGGTGACCCCTGTAAGGGCAGGTGACCTCCGTTGGGGCTGGTGACCTCTATGGGGGCGGGTGATCCCCATGGGGGCGGGTGACCTCCATGGGGGCGGGCCTTAATGTTCCTGTGTGTTTGGCTGTCTGGTTGATTGTTTTTTAGTGCCTAGACTAGAGCCCAACATATGAAAAATGCTCAAAAAATATTTACCGATCAACTAAGGACCAAGTTGTTAATTAATTATCAAGTTAATAATTACATATACTAGGAAAGATGATCTGGTTACTAATTACCCAGTTAATAACTAAATATCATAGAAAAACTTTTAATCAAATTATAGTTCTCAGTTTTCAAACTACATCTTACTGCACACTTGCTATTCAATTACTTATTCTTGGTTAGAAGAAAAGGCAGCACTTCCTTTTTCTCCATCCATCCTTCCGTTAACTACAGACCTTAGTGCTGAACCAAAAACACTGATTCTGGAAAAACTGAAGCTCACTGCCTGACTTTGTACCGAGTCACCTCAGCTGCCTGAGAAGAGGCTGGGAATCCGACTTCCCGAGAGGGGATTGGTCCATTCGTTAGGTTAAGAACATTGATGTATTGGGGTGATACTGGCTAAGACAATCATATAGGATCCAGGTGTACAATTCTACGTACGTCATCTGTGCATTGTATCGTGTGTTCACTGCCCAGGCAAGTCTCCCTCCATCACCACTCACCCCCCTTCCCCTCCCACCGCCCCACCCCTCCCCTCTGGCAGTCATCACACTCTTGTCTGTGTCTATGGGCTTTTCCCTTAATTCTTTTCTTTTCTTTTTTCTTTTCTTTTCTTTTCTTTTCTTTTCTTTTCTTTTCTTTTCTTTTCTTTTCTTTTCTTTTCTTTTCTTTTCTTTTCTTTTCTTTTCTTTTCTTTTCTTTTCTTTTCTTTTCTTTTCTTTTCTTTTCTTTTCTTTTCTCTTTTCCCTCCCTTTCCTTCCTTCCTTCCTCCCTCCCTCTCTCTCTCTCTCTCTCTCTCTCTCTCTCTCTCTCTCCCTCTCTCTCTCTCTCTTAACCTCACCAAAGGATATTTTTCTGTGAAGAAAAGAAAGGAAAAGACAGAGAGGAACATCGATGTGGGAGAAAAATGGATTGGTTGCCTCCTGCACGCGCCCACTGGCCTGGCCCTCTTCCCGCAGGAGGGACCGGAGGGGAAAGGAGCGGGGGACTGGATACTGGACACTGGATGTGGAAAAATAGAACTCGAAAGAAAAAAGAGAAAGAAACAAAAGAAGCGTAAAACCGGAAGGAAAAGAAGAGGCTGATAGAAGCTGTAATAGATGTTTTTTTTGGGAAGCAAGGAATGAAAGCTGCCGATGAGCGGGCTGTTGGAGTCCCTCGCCCCTCGTACACGTGCAGGAAAGTCGGAAGCTGGTCTCGTAGCTGGGCTCCATGTTGAAGCTAAAGAGAAAAGAGCCGTCAGGGCCTCCCCGGTGCTCCTGCGCCAGCCAGTCTCCAGCGCAAGGGGGCTCTGCCTTGCGTGTGACTTTTAAAAATCAGAACAATCCAGAAGTGAAACAGAACCAAAAGGTCGAGACAGGAACAACGCTAACAGACATCAGTGGCCACAGATGCATTCGATTCACGTGGCTGTCACATGTACCGGCATCCCTTAGAGAGGCCGGCAGGGCTCGGGGCTCAGGAACAGACCGTCTCTCTCTGCACCGGGACCTCGGACTGAAATGAGGTTTCCAGAGCTGGGTATGCCCGGCCGTGTGGCTCAGTGGCTGAGCGTCAACCCCTGAGCCAGGAGGTCAGGGTTCAATTCCCTGTCCGGGCACAGGCCCAGGTGGTAGGTTCCATCCCCAATGGGGGGTGAGCAGGAGGAGCCGATTGAGGTGTCTCCCTCACATCAATGTTTCTCTCTCTCTGCCTCTCTCTCCCTTCTACTCTCTCTAAAAATTAATGGAAAGAAATCTTCAGATGAGGAGTAACAAGATACATAAATAAATAGAAATCAGACAAAATAAAAATAAAAAGAGGTGTTCAACGGGAGGGGTACCTTTTGAAGATCAAGGCGATGACAAAGTCGGGGTTCACCCTCACTCTCCAGTCACACTCCTTCCCGGGAGGGTACGGCTGCGGGTAGTTGGGGGACAGGATGACCCCCGCCGGGCCGGTCAGGTTCCCGCCGCAGGTGGCTGCCAACGAGGAGGACAAGGGAGAGGGGACAGCGGTCAGTGTGCCGGGAGGCGCCCCCGGACTCGCCGCGCCGCCTGCCGGCGGTCACTCACTCCCCGCGGAAAGGCCACGACCAGGAGGTCGGCACGTCCCGTGACTGTGAGCAGAGGGGAGGCCTGACCCTCCTGCTGAGGAGGCTTTCCGCACTGCGGACCCGCGGAACGTACTCGCTGTGGTTTGAGCGTGACTGTTACTCAACTAACCAGGTGAGGCCGCTGCCCACAGGGCATGCAGCTGCTGCAGCGACCGGGGCGTGTCCCTGCAGCTGACACTCGAGACGGTGAAGTGCTACCTGGTGTCTTTGCTGAGGACGGATGACCCAGTCACGGGCCAGAACTAGGCAACTCGGAGAGGAACCCGCCGAAGGCCACAGCTCAGTAAGAAGAGGGTCAGATGTTACAGTGAGGTGTCTGAGTGAATGTCAGCTGAGCAGGGCTCTCGGGGAGGTTAACTGCTAGTGGCCTGGCTTCAGATGTCCCTCCCCGGGAGCGGAAATCCCGAAAACAGGATTAAAAGGTGCCTTTCTTCACTTAAAAGCAGGACAGTGGTTTAAAATGGTTGGTGCATTTATAGGTAATTACTCCACTTTTATTTTTTATTTTATTTTAAAAAATATATTTTAATGATTTTTTACAGAGAGAAAGGGAGAGGGATAGATAGGAAGAAACATTGATGAGAGAGAAATATTGATCAGCCGCCTCCTGCACACCCCCTACTGGGGATGTGCCTGCAACCAAGGTACATGCCCTTGACCAGAATCGAACCTGGGACCGGTCAGTCCGCAGGCCGACGCTCTATCCACTGAGCCAAACCAGTCAGGGCTAATTACTCCACTTTTAAAAACAAACAGGTAGAGCTTGGCCAGTGTGACTCAATGGTTGAGCATTGACCTATGAGCCAGGAGGTCACAGATAGATTCAGTCAGGGCACAGGCCCGGGTTGTGGGCTCCATCCTCAGTGGGGGGCGTGCAGGAGGCAGCCGACCCATGATTCTCTCTCATCATTGATGTTTCTATCTCTTTCCCCTCTCCCTTCTTCTCTGAGATCAATACAAATGTATTTTTTTAAAAAATCCATGCATCTTCCAGTGCAAAAAAAAAAAAATAGAAAAGAAAAAAAAAAAGAAAGGTAGAAATCTGTGGGTGTTCCTGAGGACTGGGCTTGACATGACAGCCCTGTGCCCCTCATTTCATGATCATGGTCTCTATTCATGGATTAATTAAATTGTACGTATTGGAAGCCGATTATAAAGAAGTTCAAATTGCACTATGACCGTTCACTAGGATAATAAAGTTCAGTAGCATTTCCTTTTAAAATTAAGTTGAAATCATCTAAATAGTTATTCGTGGTAAAATGTTTAATTGAATGGAGGGACAGTCTACATGGCATTGCTGTTTTCCATAAAAACACGCATTACCTCAAAGCCATATTTGCGAAAGAACATCTTGGATTGTTATTCAAATTAAAGCCTGCAAAACCCATTTCCATGTTAATAAGGTCAAACTCTAACATTCCAGCGCATTTCAGAGACGACTTTCTCCTGTTATCTTCATTTGGACAAAAGCAGTGTGATTTCTAGTTTTCAGAACTCGATTAAAATGTAGCAAGACGATAGAAAAACCATCTCAAAAGAGAAAGTACTTTCTATCTAGTCGGTTTTGCTCGTGGGCAAGTTTCTATATTAAAAAATGAGACGAGCAATAGGAGGGTTATGAAATTTTAGCCACCCAGAATTTTAAATTATAGTAATTTGATTAATTCTTATTTTTACAAGATGAGTTCAGGATAGGAACTGTTAGATAAATGTCAATTACTGTATATTAAGTAGACTACTCCCTGGATCTCACCTAATAAAATGGAGCTTAAAGGTTGGCAGTGAAATGTCAGCATGGGTTCAGAGCGCCAGTGGGTGGAGAGGAACCCTTACGAAATGTTTCTGGCCCTGACGGCGTGGCTCAGTGGTTGAGTGTTGACCTATGAACCAGGAGGTCACGGTTCGACTCCCGGTCAGGGCACATGCCCAGGTTGCAGGCTCCATCCCCAGTAGGGGGTGTGCAAGAGGCAGCTGATCAATGGTTCTCTCTCCTCATTGATGTTTCTGTCTCTCGCTCCCTCTCCCTTCCTCTCTGAAATCAATAAAAGTCTATTTAAAGGAAAGAAATGTTTCTGAAGAGACAATCCATTGCCCGGCGAGTGGACCGAGGCCGTGCATCCCTCCCAGGGTGCGCCCTGCCCCTGCGGGTACCTGTGCAGGTGGGCGGGTCCGGCTGCCAGAAGAAGCGGTTGTTGAGCTGCACGCAGGTGGTCCTGGCGGGTCCCTGCAGCTGGTAGCCGGGATCGCACTGGAAGGTGACGGTGTCGCCCGGCTCCCTGCTGTCCCCATAGCGGGTGCCGTTCTGAGGCATGCCCGGGTCGTTGCAGGTGGACGCTACCGAGGCTGGAAGAGGAGATAACAACAGGTCACGTGACTGGAAGGGTGGCCTGTGCATATGTAGGCCTGTAGGGCCCCTGGGCTGGCACTGGGAGCCATCTGTCCACGCAGGAACGCAGAAGAGATGGAAGAGTGTGGAATCTCGGAGGGAAGGCGGGGGTAGGGGGGAGAGGGAGGTCATCAACCAAAGACCTTGTGTGCATATGTGCATGGCCCATGGACACAGGCAGTGGGTGCTGAAGGCCTGGGTGCTGGAGGGGGAAAGGGGACATAGATAATACTTTCAACAATAAAGATTTTTAAAAAGAGTTTGTTTGTCATATGCACTAATAGTGCCTGGATTACGCTTACTTTGAAGGGATTCCTAAAAATCTTGCGGCAATGCAAGAGATTATGGAACAGACCAAGAATCACAGCTGCTAAGGCTGTAACACACACACACACACACATTCTCACACACACACACACACTCACACACACACACTCACACTCACACACACACACTCGCGCGCACACACACACACACGTACTCTCCCCTCCGAGTAAAGGTGTAACATACACACACACTCCCCTCTGAGTAAAGCAGTAACACACACACACACACGTACTCCCCATCCCCCCGAGCTCCTTTTTGAACAGGATTTAGGGAAAACAGGCACCGCAATGTACAGCCTTCATTACAGCGCAGCCCCCTGGAGCCTAGAGCAACAGGAGACAGGGCAGCCCCCGGAGGCTGTGCCCTCCCAGGTGCCGGCTGAGGTGCCCCCTGAATCTCCGTGGGCGCCGTGACGGAGGCCACACCGAGGCCGCAGCTCAGTCTCCCCAGGAGGCGTGGGTCCCCTGGGCGCTACGCCCTCACCGGATTCCCCATAACCCACTTCCACCCGCAGCACAGGTCCAAGGGGCCGCGGATCCCCCATCACCCGACTTCAGCAAAGGCCCTGGAAGTGGAACCCTCATGGCAACAGGAGTATCAGGACTTCATCGTCAGGTGGGTGGCGGCCAGCGCCTCCCAACAAGAGGGGAGCGTGTTTGGGGATCAGCGGGCGTCGGACCCCGTGAGGCTCTGGCACACACGTGTGACCCGTGCTCCTACAATCAGGGCACATGCGTGTCACCAACCCTGCGCGAGTCCCATCCAGGAGGACACTGGACCCAGACTTCGTACTGAACTCGAACCCTGCCCCCTCCCGGAAACGGGAGGCCCTAGACGGCTGGCAACCGTCCCAGCTTCTGTACCTGGTCGTGGACACGAGTGAAAATTCCCACAGACATACCAACGTTGGGAAACAGATATTCTGTATAGTGTAGTCATGAGGGCTGTTGAGAGGAATTTGGTCAAACAGGATTGGCAAACACTGTACAGGCCAGAGTCCTCATTAGGGGTCAAAGGCTCTGAGAAGCCCTACAGTCAAGAAACCCTTTTGAAAATAATTTAATCCAGCCCGGCCAGTGTGGCTCAGTGGTTGAGCATCGACCTATGAACCAGGAGGTCATGGTTCGATTCCCGGTCAGGGCACAGGCCCGGATTGCAAGTTAGATCCCCACTAGGGGGCATGCAGGAGGCAGCCGATCCATGATTCTCTCTCATCATTGATGTTTCTCTCTCTCCCTCTCCCTTCCTCTCCTCTAAAAATCAATAAAAACACATTTAAAACATAGTTTAATCCAGCGTATCCTACAATTTTATAATAACAGTACATGCTTCCCAACAAACCTCCACATTTCTCCATAAAGATTCGCAGGCCACCAGTAGGTGGAATGTGGGCCCGTTCTGTTGGTTACGCGACCCTGCATGGTGGGAGGTCTAGTTCCTCTTGGAAAGTGCCTTCCCTACTTCTCATCCGCGTTTCCCTTTGGAATATGTGTGAGAATAACGGAGCGCCCCATGGACACGTCACACGCCCATGGAGTTCATGCTGCGACAGACAGAGATGCTGCCTCTGCGGACCCTGCTGGCGACCGACGTGAGCGTGTGAGCCGGTGCAGGGCCCCTGCGTGCGCTCAGAGGGGGCGCCCGGCTGGCCGGCCCAGCCCCAAGGCGCATTGGAAACGACCGGTGAGTCAGCCACGGAGGCTCGGTCCCGTGGAAATGGACCCCAAGGTCTGACTCCCTCCTTTCAGGATGAGGACATAAAGAGGAAAAGCTGCCTCGTTGTCTGGATTAGATTCAAAAAGCAGTAAGAAGGCTGGAGGGGAAAAGCGCAATTTGAAACCAGGCCGCGGGCTGTCCCCGGCAGGGTCTTTGCGATGAATGGCGTGTGCTCCCCTGGTTAGGACCTGCAGGCGGACGCTCCCGGTGGCGGCAGGAAAGCTTGCTTAGCAGCACACACCAGGCCCCGACGGAAGGCATTTCTCTGCGTCTGAAATTGCTTTTGCACCTCCAGGGCCACGCAGAGCCGGGCGCCCTGGGCGCTCATCTGTTCTTACGACTGTGTGCTGATTGTGTGCTTTCAGGGGCACCGCACACCTTTCACTCATTTTCCCTCAAATGTGTTTCCTCGGAAGGGGATTCTGTGACTCCGAGTCTCTCCACTTTCTGCCATGAACGAGGAATGGGATTTCAGCCGCACTGGCCTTGCCCGCGGCTGCCTGAGGAAGGAGGCGGGGCCCAGCAGACGGACACTGGTTGTCAGTTCCCACAGGGGCCTTGGGCTCTGGAGGTCACAATGACACTTCCCACAGGCCCGGGGGCCTACTGTCATCCGGGTCCTTGTCCACCTGAATCTGGGACCATCTGGGTCACTCCGAGCCGCCCACACCCTTAACGTACGAGCAACGGGCATGACTCTGAGTGTCGCGGGGCCACGGCACACAGACCCTGTGGGATGAGAACCTGCAGGGACACACGCTCTCCCATCATATGAACCCACTGTTGGCAAGGGGGACCTATAAAACATATATTTTATTTTTCATTTTTCTTTTTAAAAAAAATATATTTTGTATTGATTTTAGAGAGGAAGGGAGAGGGAGAGAGAGATAGGAACATCAATGATGAGAGAGAATCATTGGTCGGCTGCCTCCTGCACGCCCCACACTGGAGATCGAGCCCGTAATCCAGGCCTGTGTCCTGACCGGGAATTGAACCGTGACCTCCTGGTTCATAGGTCGACAGTCAAGCACTGAGTCACGCGGTTTGGGCTCCATTTTTGTTTTTACTGATTTTAGAGAGAGGAAGAGACAGAAGCATCTACTGGCTGCCCCACTTAACTATGCATTCTTCGGGCCATTCTTACGTGCGCCCTCACCGGGGACTGAACCCGAAACCTTGGCAATCAGATGATGCCCTAACCAGCTGAGCGGCCCGGCCAGGGCCTCTATATTTAATTACATAGCAAGTGGTGATCTTTCTCATTCCCCTAACACGGACATGAAGAACTAGGGCCATGGCCCAGGAAATGCATAGAGTCCTCCTTGGATTTTCTTGAAACATTAACAAACATATGGACTGAGTCATGAGTTCCTGGGTGAAAAGTGCGCTCAGGGCACAGTTATTGTTTGGAAACATTAATCTGAAAAGCTGCTCCCTGGGTTAGGGCAGGAAACTGCCTTAGGCCAGGCTGCGGGCTGTTTGTGGGCGGGGCCAAGGGCTGTTTGTGGGCGGGGCTGAGGGCTGTTCGGCTCCCTTCTGGGGCATCAACGCCTCGGGGGCTGAAAAAGTTCAGAAAATGCAGAGACTCCTGTGCCGGGCGCGTGCGCTCAAGCCCGGACTCACAAACAAAGAAAGTGGCTCTGAATTTTACAAGCAGGCGGGGCATGGCCAGCAGCGGGGTCCCTTCTGGGGCATCAACGCATCGGGGGGCTGAAAAAGTTCAGAAAATGCAGAGACTCCTGTGCCGGGCGCCTGCGCTCAAGCCCGGACTCACAAACAAAGAAAGTGGCTCTGAATTTTACAAAGTTCCCCCAATGCAGACTCATTTCCCCGCTGGTTTCTGAAAATGCCAGTGTGTCTCAGTCACTGAGGCATCCATCAGAGACTCCGAGCCCCCATGATGGTTCCCCCCCTGAAGTCATGCTTCCCAAGAACATGCCAGACCCAGGGGGTTCTTTACTGGGGACGCAGGGGGAGAGAATACCGGGCAACGTCTACGGCCACCACAGCACTGCCAGCACCCTACCACGTCGCTCCACGGCAACCCCTACGGTTCGGTCAGAAAGAAAAAAATTGAGTTAAAAATTAACTTTTAATTTTCTCTCAGCATTTAGTAGGCGTGTGCATATTCACCACTTTCAAACACTGGCATATCAATCACCTGTGGGAGGAGCATTAAAATCTGTTCTCAAGTAACTACAATGAGGGGCTTCTTTTTTAACCCAAACTAGGAAGATACCTTTTAAAAAGAGAATCATCCTGGAATATGGGGGAAAAAGTGGCTGCTAGGTTCCAGACGAATTTTAAAAAGGGACATTTTAAAGGCCAGGAACAAAGCTAAGCGAGCTCTCAGCGCACAAGCGGCCAATCCCAGCTCTCGGCCTCCACGCACAGGGCCAGGGCCGTCCAGGCAGAAGCTGCACACAGACGTCGGCTACAGCTTTACCGCAACCGTCAAACCTGGGGAGCAACCGGGATTCGCCCGTGACCGTCCCTCAGCAGCTGCACGGGGGAGGGAGCGGCCGTCTGCCCAGTTGTTTTTCCACTCGCCTGCCGACGGGCAACAAAGGCACGTTATTTGGCGGAAAGAAAGGCGCTGTGGAGGCAGGACTCCGCGTGCAGGGGCCCGATGCAGGTGACTAAGGACGGAAGCGAGTGTGAAAGCCCACACTGTGCGACTCCCACTGTGCCGTCCTGTCCTGGAAAAGGCAAAACTGTGGGCCCAGGGAACACACCAGGGGTTTCCGACGCTGACGGGAGGGGCGAAGGTGGAGCCCAGAGGGCGTGGGGCAGGGACACTGCCCTGGGAGGCTGTGATGTGGTCACACGCCATCACACATCTGTCCACGCCCACAGGTGCACAGCACAAGCGTGAACGCTGCCCGGCCGGCGTGGCTCAGTGCTTGAGCGCCCGCCCATGAACCAGGAGGTCAGGGCTCAATTCCCGGTCAGGGCACATACTCAGCTCGGTCCCCAGTGTGGGGCGTGCAGGAGGCAGCCGATCCATGATTCTCTCTCATCATGGATGTTTCTGTCTATCCCTCTCCCTCTCCCTTCCTTTCTCTGAAATCAATAAAAATGTATTTTTTAAAAAACGAGTGAGCCCTGGTGTCCCTGTGGCTCTGGGTGACCCTCCTGTCAATGCAGGTCATCGGTTGTGACAAACGGCCCTGGTGGGGAGCCTAGTCGGAGAGCTGTGCCGGGGGGCGGGGGAGGGCGGGAGGTGGGAAAGCTCCCTCCTCCCCTCAGTGCTGCTGCGAAGCCTAAACTGCTCCAAGGAGCCTGTTTACTGGCGGGAATGGCCCGAGAGCACAGGAACCCTCTCCTTACGTTGCCAGCTTCTCGGCTGTACCCATCCCGCCCGCAGATCACACGCCTACGGTCCACTCTCACCATCGCGTCTAAAGAAAAGGACACTTTTACTTCACAAAAAGAGCAAAACTGACATCACCTTAGCGTAACGGACATTTTCCCCGAAGAGCAAACTCCCGTGGTATTTCGCAGTGACCGACCCCCTCCCGCAGGCCCTGCCCCGCGAGCTCCCGTCTGCCGATGTCACCCGGGCCCAGCGGGCCCCGAGGGGAGAGACTGCGAGCCCGTGACCTCAATTTTAGAGCAACCTCTTTAAGCTTCGCACTGACCGAAGCTCACTATGTAAATCCCCCTCTGGCTCACCAGGGACCTGCGGGAGGTAAATGGAGGTGGACTGTGTTTACCTGCGAGTTCCACTTGCTTTTCGATGCCGCTGACCCCGCGTGCCACTGAACTAAATGGCGCCTCCACATGGGGCCCTAAATGCACTCAAAGGGGGACCCGCACCGACCCTCTCCTCCCCCGCCGCCCTGGGAAACGTCCATTACAAACGGCCGGGCCGCCACGGTGGACGGGTCTCCGGGAGCTGACAGAGCCGCGGGCCTGGTGGAGGCCCCGAGCACCCTGGGAGGCGGCTCACCCTCTAACACCTGGGCCTCAACCCAGGGAGGCGAGGACCAGGCTCGCCGTGCGGAGGTGGGGGAGGGACAGCAGGTCAGCTGGCAGCTGGCGGCTCCGGGAATCACCCACAGCCACCTGGGAGCTGCCCTGGAGCCAGGCGTGGGGAGCACCAGGGTCAACCTGGTGTCCAGGGGGACCCACACCTGGCTCGGCTTCAGGTGAACAGGCGAATGTCAGCCTTTAAAGGTCCGCACACATATAGAGCTTATGTAGCCGCATCTCCGCTCCACCCCGAGTGACTTTTGTGTATGTGTGAGGTAGAGGCAAGGGATTGTTCTGTCCACAGTAAAGCTAATTGTCCACTGGTGGAAAAACAGGTCTCCATCACACATAGTGTGACCTTCATCACTGTATAAAGTTATATATGTGTAGATAGATGTAGACATAGATAGATGATATAGATACAGATATATAGATATAGATATATTATAGATGTAGATATAGATATAGATATAGACATAGATATATTATAGATGTAGATATAGATATATAGATATAGATATATTATATATGTAGATATAGATATAGACATAGATATAGATATAGATATAGAGATATATATATATAGATAGATATAGATATTATAGATGTAGACATAGCTATTATAAATATAGATATAATTGTAGATATAGATATTATAGATAAAGATATATAGATATAGATGTAGATATATAGACATAGATATTATAGATATAGATACAGATACAGATATAGATGTAGATATAGATATAGATATTATAGATATATATAGATATTATAGATGTAGATATAGCTATTATAAATATAGACATAAATGTAGATATAGATATATTATAGATATAGATATATAGATATTATAGATGTAGATATAGATATAGAAATAGATATTATAGATATAGATATAGATACAAATGTAAATATAGATATAGGTATAGATGTTATAGATGTAGATATAAATATTATAGATATATAGATATTATAGATGTAGATATAGATATTATATAGATATATAGATATTATAGATGTAGATATAGATATAGAAATAGATATTATAGATGTAGATATAGGTATAGATATTATAGATGTAGATATAAATATTATAGATGTAGATATAGATATAGATATTATAGATGTAGATATAGATAGTATATAGATATTATAGATATTATAGATGTAGATATATAGATACAGATGTAGATATAGATATAGATATAGGTATAGACATTCTAGATGTAGATATAGATATTATAGATCTAGACATAGATATTATAGATGCAGATATAGATATTATAGATGCAAATATAGATATAGATATTCTAGATGTAGATATAGATATTATAGATATAGACATAGATATTCTAGATGTAGATATAGATATTATAGATGTAGATATAGATATAGCTATTCTAATAAAGCAGCATTTCCTAAGACAAGCATTCTCTTTGACACGCTCTACATCCCCACATTGTGCTCAAGGAACATGCCCTCCCTGTGGGGAGGCCAGAACACAGCACTGGTCACCGAGGCGGACTGGGCCCGGGTGGCGGCACTCACTTGAGAACTGCAGGGAGAAGCCGGACTTGCTGATGAAGAAGTCGCTGTCGAACTGCAGGGTGAGCGCGTTGAAGGTGCTGTGGATGTCGCCGGGCAGCGCGGAGCCGCTCCACTCCTTCAGCAGGATGGCACCGTCCGCGGGCCCATCCCACACCCGCAGGATGTCGTGGCTCTTCTCCGTGTCGAACAGGATGAAGTGGAGGCTGCGGAGACAGCACAGGCCTGTCACTCAGGGACACCTCCCGTCCGGGGCGCACGGAGGCCCCAGCGATGCCCACCAGCCCCTGCACACGCTCCCATCCCACCCGACCTGCCTGCCTGCTGGCAGCTGGCAGGTGTGGCCCCGGGACCGGGCTGCAGGGACACCCATGCGGGCGGGATCCCCGTGGCAGGACCCGCTCCACCTGCCAGGGATGCGCAGAGCCCTGAGCCACATCCGGGCCACTTTTTAAGGATGAAACCATCCCTTCTGAGGCTGTCAGCTCTTTTTTCAAATATATATTTGTATTGATGTCAGAGAAGAAGGGAGAGGGAGAGAGAGAGAGAAACATCAATGATGAGAGACAATCATGGGTCAGCTGCCTCCTGCACACCCCACACTGAGGATCGAGCCCACAACCCGGGCCTGTGCCCTGACCGGGAATCGCCTCCTGGTTCATAGATCGATGCTCAACCACGGAGCCACGCGGGCCGGGCTGCCAGCTCTTGGCTCTCACACAAAGCTTTCTGGGCATCAGGACACGGGGACAGAGCTTTGTGGAAAACTGATCCCATAGGTTTTCTATGTGGTGTTGGTGTTGTTCTTGTCATGCCCAGGAGGGGGCAGCACCCACGCCAGCAGGAAAGGATGCTGACACCAGGAGATTGTCTACCTGAACCTCTATGATGGGGTCTGATGTTGTATTTGTTCCCATAAATTGCATTTTCAGAAAATGCTTTATTTGCAACAGCAACACGAAGGCGGGAGTGGGCCCCATCGACTCCTTCCTTTATCACATTTAGAATTCGCGGAGCGCGCAGGCAGAGCTGTGCAATACCAACTCCTTCCTTTACGAAGTTTACAGCACTTTCATTGGATTTACAGATATTTTCCAGAGCGACTCCCGCGTCCCTGTGAGGGGGCTCGCTGTCAGAGGCGGCGGCAGAAATCCGGTCCTATTTACGCAATTCAGACAGATCGGAGCGGAGCCGATGCCAGCGGTTGATTTACAGCGTTTTATTTACTGCTCAATGCACAGAATTGTAAGGGAGATAAAAACATTGGAACAGATGACACAGGAAAGACTGCGCACACATCTGAATTACCTATTTTGTGTGTATGATATGCTTAAAAATCTCTCTCACCTGCATGGAGTATGAAACATAGTTCATTTTTAAATGTCCAACATGAAATATATTTTTATTCCACAGAAAAGATCAGGCTACAGCAGGCATGTGTGTACCCCTCCCCTGCCCTGGTGTTTACAGTCAACCCCATTCGATCCAGATCTTTTTAAAGAATAAAATCTTACAGACACTCTCACACGCCCTCCCCCCACGTGGTCTTGTGTCCTTCCGGTCACCCACGCTCTGAAGTTCAGATGGACCGTCCTGTTGATATTTTCACAGTTTCCATCCACGTGTGCACGCACAGGGCTCCTCGGTGTGTCCACCAATGATGACATCATCGATGGTCCCTTTGCTGTGGGTTTGTACTGCCTTCAAGTTGCTTTTCATACGCGGCATGAAGTGACCCCTCTGCCCTGGGGAATGTCACTTTCAGGGAGTCACACACAGGAGAGGAAATGAAACGACGACTTACATCATCACCAGGAAGCAGGCGAGAGCGGGGAGTCCTTCTGAGACGGGCAAGGCCCACGCACAGGACACGGCGCACAGATTGAGGCAAACGGTCTCAGATCTCCGTGACCAGACCACGCACTGTGCCGGGGGCTGGAAGTCAGCTCCGTCCGCAATGCCAGCTTTCCTTCAACTCGTCTATAGATTGACTGTGATTCCCGTAGGAATCCTAGCGATTTCCGTGGTAGGAAGTGACACGTATTTGTAAAATGCACGTGGAAATGCAGAGCCACGGGCAGCCATGGCAATCTAACTCAGAAGAATGAAGGTGGGGGTTATACTACGGAATCTCAAGACTTCTAATAAGGCAAGTAAGGAACCAATAGAGACAGGTACTGCGCTGGATGGACAGATAGATGGACAGATGGATGGATGAACAGATGGATGAACAGATGGACGAATAGATGGATGAACAGATGGACAAATAGATGGATGAACAGATGGACAAACAGATGGACAAAATTAAGCTCAGAAATAGGCCGAAGTGAATGAATTATTTGTGACGATGGTCGCACTGCCCTGCGATGGAGACTGGCTGTTCCACAAACGAACAATCGCGCTTCACTACGGACAAAACAGCGCCTTGACCCTCCTCATGCCACGTGCAAAAGTCAACCCGGGTGGAGTGGGGATAAATGTGGAGGGAAAATAAACCTCCTCCTACAATAACCTAACGTAACATTGTTCTAACATGGGGGAGGCAATACTTTTAAATCTGAACACAAAACCGTTATGAACATTCCCAACAAAATACGTGATAGGACAGAATTTAAATACAGAGGCCCATTAAATATGAAAGAGAGTGAGTTAAAATGGATTCGAGTCATGGAAATGAAGAGTCTGCGAGTATCATAAGACCTCGTTATGCGACTGAAATGACTGCCCACAGGGCATAAGAATGTGTAAGTTACACCCGGCCGAGCGGCTCGGTTAGTTGAGCATCGTCCTGTCGCCCAAAGGTCACTGGTTCAATTCCTGGGCAGGGCACATGCCTGGGGTGCAGGCTCAATCCCCAGGAGGGGGCGTGCAGGAGGCAGCCAATGATGGTTTTCTTTCACATCAATGTTTCTGTCTCTCTTTCTCTCCCTCTCTCTTTCTCAATAAAATAAAAAAGACCAGATAACGTATGTATGTGCTGTATATAACACATTATTGCTATATATGACCAATAAAAGATTGCTTTCAGATGTACAGAAACTGCTTCTGTACTGGAACCTGGAGAGAAGACCCTCTGGCCGTGGCTGGAGGCCTGGTGAATCTGGGGCGTTGCCACGGGCGTGGATCCAGGCGTGCAGCCGGCTGGGTGGGTGGTTGAGTGGAAGGCTTGGGGAGAAGGGG
>NW_005872521.1:44776-59383 GCF_000147115.1 Myotis lucifugus
AACAGATAACGCCGCCAGGGGCAGAGCGCCAAACCCCTGGGGGCCGGGACCCTGGGAGACCGGCCGGTAGAGGCTTTGGAGAGGTCAGTAGGGAGAAAATTACAGTGCGAGGGAAGTGAGGGGAGAGAGGAACTGGAAACGCAGATAAGCGGGAGGGGGAGATGGGCCCCCACCAGCACGGCTTCATGCACAGGGTTTCCCATGGCCTCCTAGACAGTGGTTCTCAACCTGTGGGTCGCGACCCCTTTGGGGGTCGAACGACCCTTTCACAGGGGTCGCCTAAGACCATCGGAAAACACATATATGATTACATATTGTTTTTGTGATTAATCACTATGCTTTAATTATGTTCAATTTGTAACAACGAAATTGGGGGTCACCACAGCATGAGGAACTGTATTAAAGGGTCGTGGCATTAGGAAGGTTGAGAACCACCGGACCTAGAAAGAGATCTAAGGCGGTCAGCCCACAGACCGGGAGGCACCGCCAGGCCTTGGGGAAACACTGGAGACGGAGGACACAGGAGTCAAATAACTTCTGAAAATGGAAACCTTTTAGGAGCAGGACAGGCATCATCGGGAGGGTGAGCGGACACAGGGCTGGGAGGAGGCGGCTAAGGAAGCCGGGGCGCATGGGCTCTCGGAGGCCTCAGTGTCCCCTCCCTGGGGCAGCGGTGACCCCAGCGTCCCCGTCAGCCCCCCTCCCCCACCCCCCGTCATTCCCGTCGGTGTGGCTCAGACCCGACTCCTGCGGGCAGTTGGCATGTGTCCTGCACGTGCACCTCCTGGCCGTTCCCCCCTAATGATCCATGTTGTAAACGTCCTGGGCGTATCCCGGGGAGACGGAGGTGACGCTGCTGTCTGTGCACGAAGGGACCGAGGAGGAGGCTTTGGAAGGGGACAGGGCTCAGCCCGGCCGGGAGGGGCCTCCTACAGGGGTGGTGACTCGGGAGCTGAAGGCCCAAGAGGAGTGGGTCCGCCCCCCTCCCCCTCCACCCCCCTTCCCTGGGCGTCTGTTTCACACACGTCACTGAGGGCGCTGGATGCCACTGTGCACAGGACACAGATCACCAGAGTGGGAGCGTTTCCGTCCACCGACTGCCCGACCAAGGCCCTGGCTGTGGCCTCTCTCTGCCCTTCCTGTGTCCACAGAGGGACCCGGAGGCCGGCCGCTCCGTCTCCGCGGGTGCAGTGACACCAGGGAGGCCACAGGGACCAGAGTCATGGGGGTCAGAGCTGTTGGGTAGGCAGAGTCTTAAGAAAGGCTGCGGAGCTTTCGTGGCTGTGAGCGTGTGAGGTGAGGCTGTTTACCTGGTGGGTTGCGGCGACCAGGCCGGGCCCGCACGGCAGGTCTCAGTGTCCGCCCAGCACGTGGACCCTCCCCTGACGCCTCAATAAAATAGATGGAGGGTAACAAGCATAGAAAACAATAACGATGCGGAGAGGGTGAAGTGCGCTGCGACGCACGGACGGCGAGTGGGCGGAGAAGAGGGGCGAGAAGTGGGCGGAGGACCGTGCGCCCCTCCAGGCCGTCGGGGCGTGACCAAGGCCAGCTCGCTTGGAAATGACCTTTCGCTGGACGGACTGGGGATTCCGACACAGCCTTCCCACTGGACATGGAGAAGCTGCTTTAAAAACCTCCCTTTTGCTGGTTTGCTCAGTGGTTTCACAAACTGCTCTCCACAACCCAGACCATCGAAACAGACGCTTTCTCTTAAACGGCTGCACACGTTTGATGGTTGTCTGGTGCGTGTGCCCCTCCAGCCTGGAGCGGTTCCTGGTCTGCCCCACAGTGACGTCCGTGTCTCACGGATGAGGATGAGTCGCGTCCTCCCCGCCTGCCTGGGGCCCATCACTGTGCCTCTGTTCTCTCCCCATTAAGGGGTGGAGTGTCTCTCTCCAAACCCTCTTGCTCCTGAGACCATGAGATCTGCTTTGGCAAAGGGCACGTGAGCAAATGCGATGCAAGTGGGAGTGTGAAAAGCTGTCATCTGCTGCCGCTGTGGACCTTCCAACATGACCAGCTCTGGAGGACCGGCAACCTGGGCGGAGAGGACCCTGCCTTCCCAACCGTCCCGTGGAGGCCCCGCACCTGAGCGAGGCCACCGGGACCACCTGGCTGGGCGTGCACAGACCAGACTGCCCAGACCACCCACCACGCCCTGAGCACATCACTAACTGTTTAAAGCGACTGAGTCTGGGGGGCCAGCTTGTTACGCAGCCAACGCTAACTGATACACTTTCTGTTTTCCTTTGTTATGTGTGGTTACCGCACATTGTCAAAGGAACACAATGTTAGCCCGTGGGCCCGCGGACCATTCACCCCCCAGCGCGCTCCCTCCTGTAGCTCAGCAACCTCACACATCACCCCCCCAGGGGTCACAGTGGGGAGAGCAGCTGACACACCTCTATTCCCCAAATCGCCGGAGCAGAATCGGACACGCACCTGATAGTCCTTCCGGGGTCGGCCTCGATGACCCAGGTGCAGTGCAGGTTGTTGTCGTAGGGCGCCGGGTAGCCGGGGGACAGCAGGCGCCCCGAGGTGGCCGCGTGGATCTGCCCACCGCACTCCGCTGCAAGACACAGACGTGGGGTCACACAGGGGTCACGGGTTATTTAGCCACAAGGACACAGCCCACCTGTCTGTGTCTCATACATAACCCACCAGCCACCTCCCTGTCTCTATCGATTCCTTCTGTTCCTGTTCCCAAGCATCGCCCTGAAGGAAAGACATGTCTCTCGGGAAATTACAGCGGAGAGCAGAAAACCATGAGACACGCGTGCTGTAATTCTAATAATTCCCTGCAGATGGTCTCAATGAAATGGAACTAGAACATCTGTCTTTCACACCTAAACACCTGCACACAGTCCGGCCGGCGGGAGTCAGTGGCTCAGCGTCGACCTATGAACCAGGAGGTCAGGGTTTGATTCCCGCTCAGGACACATGCCTGGGTCTCGGGCATGATCCCCAGTGGGGGGCATGCAGGAGGCAGCCGACCCATGCTTCTCTCTCATCACTGATGCTTCTATCTCTCGCTTCCTCTCTCTTACTTTCTGAAATCAATAAAAATATATACATTTTAAAATCCTACACCAACGTCAGGAACATGAACACGGTGGTGGGGACAGCAGTGGGGGCGCCGCGGCTCCGGCCGGGCCCCGGAGGAGCGGGCCCCACTCACCCACGCAGGACGGCAGCGGCTGGTCCCACACTCTGCGGTCCCCGCTCAGGCAGGTCAGCGTGCTGCTGCCGTGCATGGCGTAGCCGGGGTTGCAGCTGAACACGACGGCGGTGTCCGCGAAGTGGCCGTCGTCCCGGACGCGGTAGCCGTAGCTGGGCACCCCCGGGTCCTCGCACTTCACCAGGGTCGAAGCCTGCGGGGGAGGGGAGCGTGAGCAGGGCCACGCGGACGCAGCCCCGGGGTCGGGCCACCGAGAGAGGCTGCGGCCTCCCCCCCGAAAGGTTCCCGCAGGATCAGCGAGGAGGCCCGGTGGACGCTCTTCCCGTCACAACCTGTGACACCCTGTCGCCCACTGTGGCTCCCCGCATCCCAGCTGGTTGCCTCAGTGTAGCCAGACCCCTGCAGTGACCACAACCGACTTCGGGCCCAGCTCGGCCCACACCCGCGAGGCCGCCCTGGAGCCTCCACCTGAGCCTCCGTCCCCTGGACCGCAGGGTTGGTGGGCGGGTGTCTCATCCTCAGGGGTGCTCCTGGGCTTGTGACTCACCCCCAGTCGGAAGCTCGCCTCCCAGCAGGCAGGAGGCTGCAGGGACTCCGCCAGGGCGTCCCCAGGTGCAAACAGGAAGTACAGTCACAAGGTATGTGTTACTGGCTCTTAATTTAATTCCTGTGTGTTAATAAGTGCCTTCGACGCACATCTACGAGGCAGCTTCGAATGACATTCAGGGTCATTAACACAACATTCACCGCGCGCCTGCCCATTCCAAAAAAACCCCCAACCTGGGGTTCAAGATCATGAACGTAAACGCGTGTCTCCGACTGTCATACTCGCTGGTACATAAACACCGGGAGGTTTAAAATCGCATTCGGTCAGAACATGAGTGATTGAGACCCAGGAATGGACCCCGCAGTGACTTACAAACCTGGACTGAGGGCGACAGGGTTCCTGCTCCTCCCTGAACTGATTTCCCAAGAGGAGACCCCACCAGGCCCCCCCACACACACACACACCGTCCCTGTGGAACGTGTGGCACGTGCTCACATGACGAGACGGGCATCCCATGGGAGAGTCCCATTGAGTCGTTATTATTGTTGTTGTTGTTGTTACTATTATATGAAAGTCAACATGGAAAGATCCGAGAACACAAAGCAGGGCGACCTGGGTCCCGGGAAACGGTCGGACGTAGATGAACCGACGGCAGACATTCCGGCAGCTTCGCGGCCAGAAGCCTGGATGACAGAGTCGCCTCCGACGAGAAGCAGAGCAGCTTCCCCGCTTCGTGCCTGGCTCGTCTACTGACATTTCCCGTTAGAACCGCGTCGTTCCTTGGGTCTTTTCCGTTCGCAATCCCGGCCCCAGCACCCAGGGCTCCACGCAGTGATGGAAGTGTCTGTGCGCCACTCTCCGCATCTCTCTGATCGCTGTGCGGTGCGGGAGGCTCAGGGGTTCTCCCCGAAGGGCCATGTCACAGGACCTCCCTCCACGGAGGCGCACGACTCCCTCCCGGCGGCTCCAGATGAGACAGCCCTTCCGAAGGCCGCACTTCCTTCTGGGATGTGTGACCGCGGTTCCCTGACGTCTCACTGACCGGGACGGACGAGGCACCGGGTCCCAGTAACCCGCCTGCAGCTCAGGGGGCGTCCCAACACCAGCCCCGGCTGTGACCATATTCACGCCAGAGCACGTGGCCGTGGCGCCACCGGCCAGCAGCTGGCGGGAGAGAGGGCGGTACGGACTCCCTCACACAGCAGAGCATGTGCAGTCCCAACAGCGAGGGCTCAGCCTCGGCCTCGGCTATCGAATGGCTCCTGTCACCCCTGCAGAGCCTGGCGGAGTGCCAGCCGGATGCGCCGTGGCTTCGTGTTTCTCACTTCCCCCGTCTGCCTGCTCCCGTTGGAATTCAACAGACGGGTCCCCTTCCGAGCAGCGCTTCCCGAGATGTTTACTCAGGAACCAGCCAACTGGACCTCATCGCTGGTGCTGTGGAGGCCCGAGCAGCCTGCACATGTCCTCAGGGCAAAATCCCTCTGTGGGGAGTAAACGGTCACTGCAAACCCGGCAGCTCTCACGCCTTTGTCCCCTCAAAGCAGCACGAAGAACCCGCCACACGGGCCAGGGAAAGCGAGACCAGGGCGACCACGACCTCCAACCCTTTCTGACGATGCACGTCACCCCAAGACCCCATCTCCTGTGAGGGACCCTGTGTGGGCACAGTGGATCTATGACTTTGTCCTCACTCTTCCCATTAAAGGTTAGATTTTTGTAGCCTTGGTGACACCATTTGCCAGCCTCCGCTTAGTCTCACAGTCAGATCCTCTGCTTTTAGCTGGAGCCTTGTAATTAGGTCATGCGTGTCTCCTGTTTTAGGCCCCTGGAGTTCTCGAAGGCTAGCCCGCAGCACACGCATCAGTCCTGCAAGAGGAAAACAGAGCCGCCTGCACCACCCAGCACACCGTCGCCCGACCGAGGACAGACTTACACCCTAAAAAACAGTCACTTACACAACCAAGCCTCCTAGAAAATTACGCAAAGCTACACAGACCCTTCCCAGACCCGTCTCAGGCAGCAACGTCTGTGGGGTGTGAGGCTGGGATGGGGGTGGAGGCCTCAGGCCCCGAGTAGGGCATCTCACTCAGCAGAGAAGGAAGCCGGCTGGTGTCACGGGGCCTGTTTAAAGCTCCGTGAACGCTGATCCGTTAGCCTCGGATGCTCTCCTGTCAGGAAGGCGGGCGATGACGAACAACCCGGAGAAGCCCGAGACCCGGCCCACGCCAGCTCCCCTCCCCGTGGGCGAATCAGCCAGCTCAGCATCCGCGCGTCACTGTCCTTCCTAAACCGCATACGGGCAACGGCCCTCCCTCCGGAAGCGATGGCCATGTCTGTCCTGCGGTTTGGGCGGCCTCCCCTGGGGTCGGCACAGCGGGTCCCAAACAACTGCCTGCATGCCGCCCTCCTGAGAATCCATCTGGTTTGGGCCCCAAGGATCTTTCTAGTGATGTTCCACAATCATCCAATATTCACTGCAGTCGGCTGTTTACCTAAGAGTGTGCCCACAGAGTATCATTTCCTAACGCAAACAGTGAGCCCTGTGGGGACTGGGGACGAGACCTATGTCATGCGTGATGCCTGCATACAGCTCCCGTTACAAGGGTCTCATTCCATCACCAAAAAGCTTGCCCTGACTGGTTTGGCTCAGTGGACAGAGCGTCGGCCTGGGGACTGAAGGGTCCCAGATTTGATTCCGGTCAAAGGCATGTACCTTGGTTGTGGGCACATCCCCAGTAGGAGGTGTGCAGGAGGCAGCTGATCTATGTTTCTAACTCTCTATCCCTCTCTCTTCCTCTCTGCAAAAAATCAATAAAATATATGTATACTTTTTAAAAAGCTCTAGTCCAGTGGTTCTCAACCTCCTGGCCCTTTAAATACAGTTCCTCATGTTGTGACCCAACCATAAAATTATTTTCGTTGCTACTTCATAACTGTCATGTTGCTACTGTTATGAATTGTAATGTAAATATCTGATATGCAGGATGGTCTTAGGCGACCCCTGTGAAAGGGTCGTTCGATCGCCAAAGGGGTCTCGACCCACAGGTTGAGAACCACTGCTCTAATCAGTCATTTGGGAAGAAAGAACAAGCCAGGTAAAGAGGAGACGAATTAAGGCTCAAGTATAAGACGACATGAAGGGTCGAGCTCAACGCAAGAGGAGACACGTGAAGAGCCACTGATGGGGCCCCGCCCCCGCCGACCGCCCGTCACGAGGACTGTGTCAGCCGCGTGCCCGCTGAGCGAGGTTCCGCCCCGGCCCGAGGGGCCATCCAGGCCCGTCACTGTGCACAGGAGCGTTCGCCTCCCCCTCGCACACGGCGGGCCTCCCACCATCGCTGACTCCTCCAGACCACGGCTGCTCTGGGGCCGTTCTTGTGAAACACCAAAAAGAGTCAGCCGATGGTTAAATAAATCCTGAATTCAATGCAGGGTGAATTCCCAGAATCCTTTTCTCTTTGTGCAAATATTTGCTGAAACGCTTAGAAAACACCTGCGTCCTCAGTAGGATTTTCCCTGCTGTTTGCAGCGTCTCCGTCGCCGGAGGAGGAAAGGGGCGGCTTATGTCCCCTGAGGGGAGCCCGGCTCCTGGTCGCCCAGCAGCTTCCGGAACTCAGTGCCCCACCTGCACCTTTTATATCAGGGATCAGACATCCCGCCAGGCGCGGAGGGGGATCCAAAATGCACACGTCGTCCCCACCACCAGGCGCTCCTGCACGATGCGTCCCATCCACGGAGCTACGGCCTCGGCAGGCAGCCATCTGCTCTAGGAACAGGCTGACCCGGAACAATGAGCAGGGCTTGAATGGACGTCCCCTTTCCCGCTGTGTGTTGCCTGCCCCGCCCGCTCATCAGAATCCACTAGCTGCTTAATGAGCGCCGACGGCTGTATTGCACCGTGTCCCCAAGGCTGCCTTGGCTCCTGGCCGAGGCCCTCAGGTCGCTGACACCCGTCAGTGTACCTGCAGCTCATCCAGGGAGGTCCCTGCAGTGTCCGAGAACACGCTCCTCACAGTCCTGGCTCCGAGGGGACCTGGAGGTGGTCCTGGCCCGGCCACGTCCCACCCGGAAGCTCCAGAAAACCCCCTCACCCTGTGGGCACACGGCTTCTGCCTCGCGAACACGCGTGAAAGGAGCTACTCGCCGCGGCTGAGGAGTGCCGAGCAGTGAGGTGGCAAGTTCTGGTGGCTTCTGGACTATTCCAGCACCTGGATCTCTCACCCCTCGGGAAAACCCTGTCGCCACCACCATAAATAAGGCTATATGTCAAATGTACAATGAGAAGTATGCGAGGGTCCATTACAGTATTAAAGAGAACAGGCGGGTGCTATCTGTAACCATTCCCAAACTTGAGGATGTTTAGTAAACTATATATTTACTCGGTCGGCGTTTTCTAATCCGCTCCTGTGGGTAGATTAATTATGGATCTGAAGCATTTACGCAGGAACGTTTCTTAAGGAATGCAATTAACTAGCAAGAGGCAATTAGCGAGTCTTTGGGAGAGAGTTGGAGGTGCCTTACACAGACTTCAGCTTTAATCATTTGCTCAAAACTTTTCATAGCCATTATTCGCACGGCATCTTTCGGGGGCGATTATTTCACTTAGGTTTTCGAGCACACTGCGGCTGCGTGGGGTTTCCTAAACTTAATTACTCAGTGTTTAAAGCTAAGAATTTAATGTGAAGTTAATCGTATTTTGATTGTCGAGCCGTCAGCACCGCCGACTGTATAATGCGTGTCGGTTCCCGCCGGGCGGCGTGTCCAGCTCCGGGACAGTCTCAGGAGCTGGCGGGCACCCGGAGCGCCTGTTTTCTGTTTTGTTTCGATTGTTTGTTAGTTTTTGTTAATCCTCACCCACTGGAGAGTCTGCTTTTGTAGGCGAGGCAAAGAGGGACCCGGGCAGAAAAGACAATTACTCTTGTCAAATTGACTGCATGAGGAGCTCAACAGCAATGATCCCCCGTATTTCTTTCTCCTACTTTTTAGAAGTTTGTGCTGCTGTGTGAAACATTACCAAGTGCAGGCCGGCCTGTGTGGCTCCGTGGTTGATCGTGAACCTATGAACCAGGAGGTCACGGTTCAATTCCCAGTCAGGGCACATGCCCGGGTTGCAGGCTTGATCCCCAGTGTGGGGAAGCAGCTGGTCCATGATTCTCTCATCACTGATATTCTATCTCTCCCTCCCTCTCCCTTCCTCTCTGAAGTCAATAAAACATATATTTTTAAAATTACCAAGTGCCCATAAATAGATCCACAGACTCAAGGTTTCTCAAAATCACTCAGAGAAATGGGAGGGGTGGCAACGGTGGAAGGCTGTGCTGGGACCGTGGAGAACACGGGGTCCCCAGGGGCTGAGCGTGGCCGTGGAGCCAGTCCGCTGGACAGAGCAGGAGAGACCCACACAGAGAAGCCGCAGCCCTGCGGCCCGTCCGGCTGGGTGGAGGCAGCGGACTCTGGGCGGCTGGTAGCGCAGACAGGGACAGCGCAGCGCCTCCCCCACAGCCCTGGTGTGCGCTCAGTCGGCGTGGGTCTGTCTGCTGCCCTTTTGCACAACCGTGAGAATACAGACTCGAGGCACCATCCTGCGCGATCCCAGCTGGAAAGAGTGGGCGGGAAGCAGAGGCAGCGAGGAGGTCAGGAAGGTGATGGGACCTGAAACGGCAGCTCAGGTGCGCGTTTCCTGGGAGCTGCGTGGAGGGGCCCCCACTGGCCACGGGCCACAGAGGAGCACACGGAGCAGAGGGGAGGCCAGGCCCAGGCCCCGCCCTGCGGACCAGGCTCGGGGAGGCTGGCTGGTCGGCTCCCTGAGGCCGCAGGAATGCAGGAGCCACGGGAGCGTCCAGGGAGCTGCAGTGAGCAGTGAACGCCAGAGCGTTCCTGTCCTCCCCAGCATCACGCCACCGGGGCGCGAAGACAGTGAGAGCAGGAAGTGGCTTCAGCTCCTTCCAGGAACCAAGCGAGCAAAGCAACAATGAACACAGCCACGTGAATCTACATCAGAGGGGCCACAGCCTGCCCTCCATCTGCAGTCAGCGCCCACGGCTTCGACCAGAAAGCCTTCTGGGCAGTGCACTCCGTGCGTGGAGCCCTGGTTATAATAAAGGTTAAAACACGGGCTATCGGGCGGCTCACATGTGATCGCTATTGCAGTTTGCACACAATACACGTCACATGCTTTCTTCTCACTGAGCCTTCTCAGCGGTCATTTCCACGGCCGTGGACGGTTTGCTCAGGATGTCGGCCACTTTAATTGCATTTTCGCTCAAGGTTAACCTACACTTCCGCTGTCATCTCCCCACTAAGCGGGATTTGAGTCGCGCATTTTCCTCGTCGGGGCCTGATGCGCTGGGTCTGGGGTGACTGCTATCTTTCCGGGCCGTTACTCGCCTCTCTGTCCAATAGAGACATTAATCCTGACGGTCACTAGCAAATATTCATGCTCAGAACCAAAGGGCTTAATTTCCTGTACCGTGGCCTTTGGTGTCAGAGAGACGTTGAAGCATCGCATCGTGAGGAACCGGGGGACGAGGGGACGGGGGCAGGGTGCCCCCGGGTACTCACTGGTGTAGCTGAGCTGGAAGCCGGCGGCCGTGTCCGCGCCGTTGCTGTCGAACTCCAGCCGCAGGTGGTTGGAGGTGCTGTTCAGGGTCAGGCCCAGCAGCTCGCGCCGCGTGAAGGTCCCCAGGGGCCGGGAGGCGCCGTCTCGCCCGTCGAACACCTGGTGGGGGGGGGTCACGCGAGAGCCCGTCACTCCCGTGGTTTCAGCTGAGCAGTAATTTGTGCTGCGCGTGAGCCGCCCACAGACACGCCCAGTGCGAGGACCCCGGGGACAGCCACCTCCTGGGTTCTGCACAGAAACATGTCCCACGGGGACTCGGGAGGGAGGCAGGCACTTCTGTCTGGAGCTCCTGACCTGAGCGCGTGGCTGCTAATGGGGTCAAGGCCCGGCCAGGCCCCTCTATCCTGTGTGAGGAGATGATGGACTGGGGGGGGGTGAGGGTCAGGGTAGGGGGACACTGACTGTCCCTTGCAGCTGGGTTTGCACATTCTCTCAGCCTCACAGCTTAACAACAGTGGGACCCACAGCATTGGGGTGGGGGTGGGGGGGTGTCAGCACGCATGTCATGTGCCTGTAAGAACAAAACCCCAGCCCAGCCGACGTTTTTGGTTGAGTGTTGACCTATGAACCAGGAGGTCACAGTTCAATTCTCAGTCAGGGCACACACCCGGGTTGTGGGCTTGATCCTCAGTGGGGGGCATGCAGGAGGCAGCCGATCCATGATTCTCTCTCATCATTGATATTTCTCTCTCTCTCTCCCTCTCCCTTCCTCTCTCTCTGTGAAATCAATAATAAATAAAAAGAGAATGAACCCCCCAGACTTTTGCAAAGGGAACGAGAAGAGAGACGCGCCCCATCTGGCCACAGGTCAGCTGTGTGACCTGGACAAGTTACCACGTCTCAGGTGACCGAGCGGCCGTGGACGGGACGAGGTCCGGCCTTGGTCTGTGCTGCTCCAGGCCTGTCTGTGATGCCAGAGGCTCGCTCTGCAGTGGGCGCTCCCTGGGCCCCGGCCCCCAGGAGGCCCCGCTCCCTGTGCAGTCTCAGGAGAGGGGGCAGCTCTCAGGAGCCTCCGAGCTCATGGGGCATCTCCACGTGGAGGTGGGATGTTCTAGGTCAAGGCAAGACCAGGGTGCCTGGGACCCGATCCCTCTGCCTGTGCCCTGGAGTCCCCGGGTGTGGGGGTGCTGGGTGCGGACCCCACAGGCCCTTCCCAAGCCCGACACTCGCCGTCACAGGACACACGGAGCCCTGCTGCGGGCCCCGCTCATCCCATGGGCCTGCTTCCTTGAGTCTGTCCGGTCCCCGCGTGGCTCCTCCCCATGAGCCGGCTCTGTGGTCCCCTGACCGTGGCTGCGATGTGTCCACAATCACATCACGGTCATCATAGCTCTGAATGCCAGGACTGCGTGTCCATGGAGTGGCCACAGGGGGTTGGTTGGGGCCCCTGAGCTGTCACCGTGGCTGTGAGGGCTGGGCACAGGGCTGGACCACGCCCCTACATTCCACCACTTAACCCTCCCACCAGCCCGGGCGGCAGGCAGCCTGCGTGTTTTACACACTTGGAAGCCCAAAGTGTGAAATGATTTGCCCACGATACACAGCTAACACCGTCGGACCCAGGGCCACAGACCGAGCTGCTTCGAAGTCCACACTCCCTCCACTTAATGGCACCTCCGGCCGCCTTCCCGGGGGGAGAGAACCACTGGAGAAGGAGCGTAATGGGAATATACCGGTGCATGCCCACACCCTCGCATCTGCCGTGGAGGGAGGGGCCCCGGGGGAGGCGCCGTGTCGGGGGAGAGATCCACTGGAGAAGGAGCGTAATGGGAATATACCGGTGCATGCGCACACCCTCGCGTCTGCCGTGGAGGGAGGGCCCCCGGGGGAGGCGCCGTGTCGGGGGGAGCCTTTACCCGGAGCGTGTCCCCCTCCTGCAGCTGGAAGGTGCGCGCCCACAGGCGGATGCCCTTGCCGGCCTCCGTCTCGATGCTGTAGATGCACTCGTGGTGGTTGTCGTAGTTGGACGGGAAGTTCGGCGACAGCAGCGTCCCTTCGTTGCCCGTGACCCTCGCCCCACACTCAGCTGAAAGGGAAGGGGAGAGAGGATTTGACATGAGAGGACTGGTGCGGACAGATACAGGTAAAGCCATGGCAGCCCCCCGTCTCTCACTGGGTCTGTGGTTGATACACTGTAGCCACAGATCCGTGACCTTGACCTTGAGTGTTTCCCCAGCGGCACAGGCAGATACCCACGTTCAAGATGTTCTTCTTTCTTTCTTTTTTAAAAAAATATTTGTATTGATTTCAGAGAAGGAGAGAGCGATAGAAACATCAATGACGACAGAATCATTGACAGGCTGTCTCCTGCACGCCCCACACTGGGGATCGAGCCCACAACCCAGGCATGTGCCCTGACTGGGAATCGAACCGTGACCTCCTGGTTCCTAAGTCGATGCTCAACCACTGAGCCCCGCTGGCCGGGCAGGATTTCCTTATTTCTCTTCATAGCATGCCGATGTTATTTCCACCCAGTTACTCTCATCTTACATGGTAGGCAACGGCGTAAACACCAGGTAACAGGGTAGTGACGTAGAGATAATCCAGATAAAACAGAATCACGGCGAGTGGATTAAGACAATCTACCGGCCGCTTCGCGCTGCGTGTGGAGAACATGCTGTGACTTCCCTGAGGTGAGTGTTTCTGAGACTTAAACTGTCGGTCGGTAATTTCTGAGCTGAGGGGAACGGGTTCCAGGATTCTGGGAGCTCCGGGGGCATCCATAAGGCACTGTGTGTAGTTTTCCTCGAGGGATGTTCACAACCTGCACCCAATTCTCAGATAAATATCAAAACCACAAAGAAGGAAGGAGCGCCATTGGGGGAGGAAGCCGGGGGTAGACGTGTGCAGGCATGTGCCCTGGCAGAGGATGAGGGGCTCCACGCAAGGTCACTGCTGAACTGTCTGCACAGGGAAGTCCTGCCTCGCTGACGATCTGTGCCTCATGAAACAGGGAAAGACCGTACCAGCTTTGGAATCAGGGGATATTCCTAAATAACGGACAATGGAAGAGGCTCTCCTCACGGGAAAAGCCAGGTTTTCCTAAGCTAACGATGTAGTGTTTGGAGGGTTAAGGAATCTTATTTTCACAACTTCCCCGCCTGCCTCGAGGGGCCCTGGGGAGGATAGCCTGTGCACTGCGGGCGCCGTGGGCTCAGTGTTCCCGCCATCAGGGGAGTCGCGGGGACTCTGAGACAAATGCCCGAGGCTCGCTATGCATCAGCCGCTCTCTGCCGTCATGGGCAGGTGGGGAGGCCGCGCGTGCCCAGCTGCAGGTGGGCGGCAGGTGCGCGGCTCGTGTCTGGGCTGAGGACCAGCCCCTGTGATGTGCAGGCAAAACGCTGTCCTTCAGCCCTGCAGCCCCCGACTCCTGCTGGTCCTCCCAGGGGCACAGCCCAGAGTCTCAGCGATGTGACCACTGGCCGCCCCCCCCAACCCACCGTCTGCCCAGCGCGTCTCCAAGCGCCTGCACCCTCCCAACGGCATCTGGGAGCCCCTCCTCGAGGCTGCAGAACAACCTGGACATGCGGGCTCCCGCCCAGATTCAGTGCCCACTTACAGGGCCGTGCCCGTCAGCCGGTCAAACTGAGAGACAGCGGAACTACAGCCTTTACACTGTCACTGTCCTGTACCAGGGAGACACCTGCTGTCCATCAACACAGCTGTCAAAGGCTGTGCTGCTACAGCCTGTCCAAGGTCGTGTTCCTACTGCGTGTCAGAGCTTGTGTTCCTACAGCGTGTCAACAGCCGTGTTCCTACAGCGTGTCAGAGCTTGTGTTACCATAGCATGTCAACAGCCGTGTTACTACAGTGTGTCAAAGGTTGTGCTACTACAGCGTGTCAACAGTCATGTTACTACAACATGTCAATAGCCATGTTCCTACAGCGTGTCAGAGCTTGTGTTCCTACAGCGTGTCAACAGCCATGTTCCTACAGCGTGTCAACAGCCATGTTCCTACAGCGTGTCAACAGCCATGTTCCTACAGCGTGTCAGAGCTTGTGTTACTACAGCGTGTCAACAGCCATGTTCCTACAGCGTGTCAACAGCCATGTTCCTACAGCGTGTCAGAGCTTGTGTTACTACTGCGTGTCAACAGCCATGTTCCTACAGTGTGTCAAATGTTGTGTTACTACAGCGTGTCAACAGCCATGTTCCTACAGCGTGTCAAAAGCCATGTTCCTACAGCGTGTCAACAGCTATTGTTCCTACAGCGTGTCAAAGCTTGTGTTACTACCGCGTGTCAACAGCCATGTTCCTAC
>NW_005872522.1:0-9844 GCF_000147115.1 Myotis lucifugus
ATCCCAGGGAAGTTCTATTTGAGGTGCTATGAAACTCTTCTTTTCTCTTTGAATCGAGAAGTGATGTTATGACAGCAGGAGACAGAATCCAAAGGCTGAAAAGATCAAGTTGAATTTGAAACTCAGAACCTACGGGGTTTAAATAGATTCCAAATTTGGAAGCTTGCATTCTCCCAGACCCAGTGTACATGACAATGACACCAGGAAAAACAATCCAGGTAAGAATCGTGTAATTGTCAGAGTCAGTGTCTCATATTCCTCTTGGCGGGCATGCTCTCATATAAATGAAGTTAATAGAGTCCTCCTTTTTCCTTCAGAAAGTGATCATCCCTGTTGACCATACCGAGCAACGTTAATCAGAATCTATGCCTGCTTCACAAAAGCATCTATGTAATACGAGAAAATAAGATTACCCAGTGTTGCCTACGAGATGTAAAATAAATCTAGATATTAGACTAGTTTCTTTACATTTTCATATAAATACTTAGTGTCACAGAGAAACAGGATCTCTTGGGCAGGGGGGAGGGGATGACGGGGAAACACACTGCTTCCTGATTTTAAATAGACAATATGTAACTGACTAGACTTTTTTTATTGCATTTTTGCTTTTCTGGTCCCACTCTGAGCCAGGAATGGTTACAGGGCACATCATTAAACAAGAACATGAAACAACTTAAATCCTCAATAAATCTTTATAGCACTCACAGTTCTATATGCCACACATTAAAAGGCTTCCATGACATAGAGTTGACCCAGCACTTTCTACCTTCCAGGTGCTTTATGCAGTCACTGACAGAAGTGTGTAAAAATCAATTTATGTTCAATAAGGTAAATGTCAATGGTATATTTAAACATGATGAGCCAATGGCATAGTTTATTTCCAGACATTCAAATTTTGATAGCTGATGACCTTAAATAGTATTTGGGCATGATCCAAAAGTTCAGAGACATTTAATAAACTATAATTAACTGGAAGAAAGTTCTAAAATCATGGCATTCTCCTACCCAAAAGCCTTCTGTGGCTCACAACTCCCTGAAGAAGAAAGGCTATTGCAATAATTTGGCAATTAAGATACTCCATAACCTGGTTCTAACCTACCCCTTTTAGCCTGGTTCCCATCCATCACTCATGCCTTTACACTCCAAACAAATCCTACTATTCTTTGTTGCTGACTACATAACACACTTTCCCATCTCTGTCCTCCAATGTTCCTCTTTCATCCTTTCTGTTGATTCTTCAAGTCTAAATTGGGACAATTGATTCAGAAGGCAGTGTGGTAATATGTGTCAAGATTATTAATGTTATTTTATACTTTTATCCTATAATTCCACTTATAAGTCTTAGAAATAATCAGAGCTATAAATTTGTAAAAACACACAACAAAAGAAAATAAAAACCCTAAGGTAACTAAGAACCCAAACTTAGAGGATTATATTAAAAATCATTATTCAACCATATAATGGGTTCTTGGTTAGCTGGTTAAATCACAGTTTTTACTGACAAGAAGAAATGTTTGCATGTTAAGTGAAATGGTAGGATAGAACACTGCATGTATATAATATGATCTTAATTATGTAAATAATCAGAAAAAAATGAAAGAAAATAAAAATAACATTGGTATCTCCAGGTCTAGAAATTTAGCATAATTGTTTGTTTTCTGCTGCTTTTGTAAGGTCTCCTCTGCTTTACAAAATTTCTTCATACTAGTATATAACCCTGGTTACCAGGGAAAAAAAAATAACACACTGAAAAGGTTTTAAAAATCCTATATTTTAGGAAGATGCTCACATGCCGCCCTCTGTGAAACCTTCTCACATGTACCTCAATGGAATTAATTCCTTATTTCTCTTTGGTCCCACAATACTTCATACTTCCAACTTTTTCAAATCACATTTTCAGCTTGATATAGTTAATGAATGAATTGAAAAAAATACCTAACAGATCTATGTCTTTAAATTTCTAAAAACAGACCCAATTGAAGAGGAGGTTCACCTGTAATGGAGTTTTATTTTCAACATTGTAATAGAGTTTTCTTTTCAACATTGTCTTACTCAGTAGAAGTACATCTGTTTAATATGAGAGTGTCATATATAAACCAAGCATCAAACCTACTCTCAAAGCTCTACATCTGCACTTTGTTTGAAAACTAAGGCCTTAATATAGACTGTCTCCCACTAAATGCTGTATTAACATTATGAAACAAGGTACTAAAATGCATGCAGAGGTTAAAAAAATACACCAGTAATTTTACCACAAGCATAGGAAGAAAAATCATGGCAGAATTCTCCCAGAAAGCCTGTTCTGCTTTATTGCTCCAAATTGTATGAATTAATGTAATATATTTTTCCATGCCATCTTGCAAAATTCTCAGATTACCCTTTAAAAATTAATATTTCTATAGCCAATATAATAAAAGCCCAGTGACCGAACCGCAGAACGACCAGAACAACCGGTAGACCAGTCACTATGATGCACACTGACCACCAGAGGGCAGACACTCACTGCAGGAGCTGCCCCCTGGTGGTCAGTGCGCTCCCACAATGGGAGCGCCACTCAGCTGATGGGGATAAGCAGCTGCTACCACTGCAGAGGGAGCAGCCACTCAGAGGGCACGTCCACAGCCCCTTGGCTGACCGGGATGAGCAGCACTCCCTCTGTGAGCTGCTCCCAGCAGGCCACGCCCCCTCACCAGTGCACAAATCCCGTGCACTGGGCCTCTAGTCATATATATAATACAACCTTGCTTATAATTAGGGCATTGGAGAGAGTTATAGATAAAATACATGACATCTAGTTAAGTTTGAGTTTCAGGTAGTGATTCTTTTTTTAGTATATGTATACACCATGCAATATTTGTTATAATATTTTTATCTGAAAAAATTATTTGTGCTTATCTGAGATTCAAATTTAACTAGGAGTCCTGCATTTTCCTTTGTTAAATCTGCCAACTCTGGGTGGGAAAGGGATTGCATACTTAGAGATTCCACAATCTGGTTAAATAACCTCTCAAACCTATCCCTGGGTAGCACTTCATTTAAACTCAGCAGATAGTAAACTCAGATATCTGAATTCTCCACATCCTTCCAAACCAAGCACATAAAAAAAAGAAAATTCACTAATACAGATGCCACAGAATCACCAGGATTCCCTGACCTCTCCAAATTCCAGAACCTGAATTCTTGCCAAGTCTACATGGGAGAATTGCATACAAACTGTCAAGCACTGTTGTGCTGTAAGGTTTTATTTTTATATATTTATACTTAACAGAGGAGCCAGAAATGTTTGACTTTACAATCTCAAAAATTTTTTTCAGAGTACTAGTGCACACTAGAGAGCCAGTTCGAATGTGCCCTTGCTCTTTTATAGAAGAACAGTAAAGAGGATATGTCTAGCACTTGTTATTGTTGGATTCGTCCTTGGCGGTAAGAAAACTACTTTCTTCAGGTTTTCTTTTTAATAGTGTGATTCCATTGTCCTCAGTCCTTTTTTATGGATCTTCTCCCATGTTCCATAGTCTGCTTAAAATCAACTTGCCATAGAACTTGCCATTTTCTTTTTCTCACTATTAATCCCCAAAATTTCTTTCATATATTTCCCATCATCCACCCAGAAATCCTAGTAAGGAATCACAGGTTTATTTTCTGTGCATCTTCATCAACCACCTGCTTCTCGATCCCTACACCACATCAGTCAAACCTTCTCAGTGTCACCTCTTAAATATGTCAGTGGTCCTCATCCTCTCCTTTCCACCCACTGTCTCTGCCTTGGCCCAGGCTTTCCTGGGCTGTCTTCAGACCAGTGTTTCTCAGATTTCTATGTGCTCCCGAATCACCTGCGGATGTTGTTAAAATGCTTGTTCTGATTACACAGGTGGGTGGGCCCGAGAATTCCCATTTCTAACAGATCCTTGGTGATACTGAAGCTGCTGGCCCAGGAACCGCACACTTTGAATAATAAGGTTTTAGGTTGCTTTTATAGACTGCCAGCAAGTCTTCCTTTCATGCCAACTAATCACCACATTGCTCTCACTATTCCGGCTAAGATTTTTGTCTGATTCTTTTTGCTACTGAATTACTCAGATGATATGAACCACCCAGTTCCACAACAGCTCATGTCCAGTTCCTGTCCATTCCTCAGACCACATTCTAAACCCTAACCCCACCCACTTCCTTCTGCTCCTAAACCTTGCCTTTTCTTTTTCCAGTCCTTTGTACATTCCAGGTCCTTTGCTAAAACATCCTTAATCTTGTTTGCCTGTATTAACATTATAAACAATGTGCTAAAACATACGCAGGAGCATAATCCATGGACACAGACAATAGTGTGGTGAAGGCCTGGGGTGGGCGGCAGGTGGGGGCTAGAAGGAGTCAATGGAGGGAAAGGGGGCATCTGTAATACTTTTAACAATAAATATAAATTTAAAATAGATAGATAGATAAATTGTATGCAGGGGTTAAAATATAAACCAGTATTTTTACCATTAGCACAGGGGGGAAATCATGGCACAATTCTCCCAGCAAGCCTACTCTGCTTTTTCTATCTAAGATGGATATGTAACTGTTTGTATGAGTTAACTTTCTATCATTCCCTCAGCACCAACCCCTAGCACCTGATAAAATTATCTGCACCTCACAGAATAGGGTGTCTTCATATATTACTTTGCACATGCACAGATAACAATAATATTCAGGGCTTATTATGTACTAAGTACCACTATATGTGTTTTCTGCGTAATCCTTTTAACAATTCTATAAGGCAAATACTGTCATATACCCATTTTACAGATGATGAACAAAGGTACTAAAGGTGACTTTGCACAGGAACACACAGTTTGTTCATGCCAGAGCAAAGTTTCTAGCCCAGAGATTCTGATAAAAGCATCTACCATCTTAACATTGCATCACCCTCCTTCTATGATTAAATGTCACTTCAGTCCTCAGACTGAACTATAATGAAATTGCTGATGTCTGGCTCTTTCATGTCTAGAAAACAGCAGTCTCCTATGATTCAACTTTCTCAACAAATTAAGAACTATTTATGGGCAGATGCCATACCTTTTTCTCCATAGAAATTTCCTGGATTTAGCACAGGTCTGTCACATATCTGACACTTAATTAGTCTTTGTTAAATGAAGCAAAGATAGTAACAGCTCCATTTATTGAGGGGTGAACATATGCTGGACACTGTACCAGGTGTCTCACATTTAATGTCATATCTAAACCTCATTATAAACCTGTACTGTGGACCCTATCATTTTTATAATACAAATTCTAACTTTATGGCCCATAGGGGTTAATGCCCATGGACTCGAAATCAACAATGTAGCAAAGTAGTACCAAATGCAGCCCTATCATAAGAGACAAGCTCTCAGCCTTCAGTATCGTATGATGTAGGACCTTAAAGAATATCTATTTTTTGTTACCAAGTCTAACCTGATTCCTGGTTTCAAAAATCTTACATATTCTAGGAAAAAGACAAAGCTCTGTTTGTTAGCTTATTTTGCAATATTTTATTTCTAAAAATTTGAAATGTACACAAAAATAAAGACAAGAGCATAGTAATCTCCCAACTTCAAAAATTATCAAAAATACACTATTCTTGATTTCAACTACCTCCCACGCTTTGTCACTGAACTATTTTAAAGCAAGTCCAATATATCATATTATTTCACCTGTATGTTCATCACCATGTATCTCTAATGTGCATCTTTAAATAGCCAAGGATCATTATCACACTTAACAAAATTAATAAATATCCAATCATATAGTCTACTATCCAGTCTATGCTCAATTTTCCTTGATCTCAAAGAATGTCTTCTTAGAATGAAATTTTTTAATTAGGATCCTAGCAATGTCTACCCATTGGATTTGGTTGTTATTTATGTGGTTAAGTTTGTTTTAATCTATAATGGTTCACTTCTTTTTTTTCTCATGCCATTTATTTGTTGAAGATCCCGTAGCTATATCTAGGGGCTTAATTAAATCCAGGTTCAATTATTTTTGGCAAAAATCTTCAGAAGTGGTGCTATATATGTCCTAAGGCACCTATCAGGATATACAAAATGTACAGTAGGCCTAAATTTAGTGGCATTAAGATTGATCAGTGGGTTTAAGAACTGTTAGCCTGATCCATTAATACTCTGTGTTCCAAAAAAATTTATCAATTTATCAAAATAATTTTAGAAGTCATTAACTTCCAGTTTCAAGGGCCAATATTTTAGGAATTTTACAAATGATAAATTTTTCTAATTATATAATTCTTTTTGCATTTGCAAATTGGAATTTTTATTGATTTTCAGCTGCTTGTTGGCCTGCTCAGTATATGGATCAGGATACATATACAAAGATGTCAAACACTACATTCAGTACTGGCATGGAGCCAGATAAAGGTCTCTAATCTTAGAAATTATAATTCAGATCAGGACAAATGAAAAACTCCTCCATCAAATTATAGTTGACATAGATTTCAAGTACCAGCAGGGTACTTGGTTCTTTACAGAACATTTTGGCACTGATTCAATAAACATTTATCCTGTTAAAACTATTATTTTGTGAACTTTATTTTATGTATTATGGAAGAGATATTTGATGACATGTTGCTTGTTCAACACATCAGATTTGAATTTCTACACACAAAATAATAGAACCATGGTTAACAGGTCATTGCTGTGAAGAGAAACAAATAAAAAAATTCTCCCCATTGCATTAACATAGCTTGTTTTACAAAAGATAGCTTTTTTTCATGCAGCTACATGATAAGCTGCCATGCAGGGCATTGTGTAAAATCATCATCTAAACATTTGCACAGAGCATCAGATAAAATAATTCATAGTATTAGGCAGGAGAACATACCTTATGAAAGTACATTATTAATTCTTATTTTCTTATTCATTGCCAAATGAAATTGGGTCCCAAAAAAGAAACATACAAAGGAAAATTTAAGTACTGGAAGTATTTGAGGAAATTAAAACCTGGCATCTTGGTTCAGGACCAGTTATAGAGGACAGCGGTCTCTACCATCCTCAGGATATTTTTAGTAAGTATGCACATAATCTGCTCTATTCTATTCACATGCACTTAGGGTCCTCATGATGAGTATCATTTTTAAAGCCATATGTTTTATCCATCTTTGGCATGGGTCATTGGAAAAAGCCTTGCCCTACAATTCAGCAGAATTAACTCCTAATTCCCACACACACATTGATTAGCTGGTTTTAGAAAAGTCCTTTCCCATAAATATAAAAAGATTGGACTAGATAGTGCAAGACCACCCCTGGCTCAAACTGTCTATGATTTTATTAAGTGCTACACACACACACACACACACACACACACACACACACACACACACAAAATCTCTACACAATTGAAATTAGTCCAATGAACTAATTCCCAAGACCATATGTTCTCCTTGGACTAAATTATCTAGATCTAGTATGAACATCACACTGCATCCACATAGCCTCACTAGCAGCAAATACAGTAAATGTACAGGTTTCAAACTAGAGGCACTGAATACCCAAGACAAAGAGAATAATAGAGTTTAAAAAAGTTTGGTGCAAATCACAATATTTTAATATTTGGTCTCATAATTTCACATTTTTCCTTTAAGTTATTCAAAACATGACAGATTAAAATGTTCCAGTTCAGAATAAAATAAAATTTGCCCCTCTTTTGTCTCTAAGTATGTCTGACTCATAGCGACCCTATAGTTAGAGGTCCATTCTAAGGATCGTATATTAGGTACACACGTGTCGGTCATTGCAGCTTCTGCCCATGGCTTATTGCACAAAGAAGTGCCCCACTCACAAGTCCCAGGCACAGTATTTACTCTAAGACCCCTGTCAGAGATGATCTGACCAGAAATGGAAACATAAACCAAAGGCAAAAAATTCAAACTTAGCAATTGACCTATGAAAGGACCAGATAGTTAAAATAAAAATGGAACATGGCTTCTCAGGAAATAGGTTCTGGAAAACCCAAGAGAGTTTTAACAGTTATTTGGGAGAGTTAAAATCATATTTGGAGTTGGAACCATAAGAAGTAAGCTAAAAGTATGAGAGACCAGAGACAACCAGTAAAGAAACCAGTGAGGAGAGAAGGTATAATGGAGGTCAGAGGGAAGCAAAACTTCCATCAGGGAAGTCTATGTAAGGAGAGACAAAGAAGCCATCTAGTCAACAGAGAGGCATAGGTTCTCACAATGTTCCCACTGAAATTCTGGGCCACATGAATCCTTACTCTAAATACCATTTAGCTTGAAATAATCTGAATAAGTGATGGGTCTTTAGCCATGAAACTGAAGTTAAGCAAAGGGTTTAGTTTAGGAACAATTTCATGGTCATACAAAAGAGGGATCACAGTGTAGTCACATAGAGAAGTTTCCAATGATTTCATAAGGTCAAGTGCCTGAGGCATCAGGAGAAGAGAGGCCGCCAAAGAACTGAAGAGAACAAAGCTCCTTGGCTGGTGTCTATGGGAGACTCAGCCAGCACAATGCTGTGCTTCCTTGAAAACCAAAGTGGACAAGAAGGAAGCAACGGAGATCAGATTGTCTTCACAGTGGAAACCTTATCTGGCATCATCCCACCTAGTTAGGAATGGTCAAAGCCAACGGAAATTTCAAGAGAAGTGTTATGTTTTACAGCACACAAGGAATCTTCCATCCCTTTTTTCCAAAGAAAGGAGTTCTGTAACAGTGAGATTTGTGGGAGAAGACTGAAGCAACAGAAATTATTTTCTTCATTTATTTTGTGACCCTGCAATTCACCAGGGAATGGCCTTAGAAATGTAAACCCACTGTAACGCTGTTTTTCCAAAAATGCTGGGGAAATGTAACAGTGGGCCAATAGACAGTGTCAGCTCATTCCACAAAATATGTGATGGCAGCACCTAACACATCAGTGGATCCAAAGCTCTTTAATCAGATTTAAGCAGCAAATCTGGATTCTACCCTTCAATTTTTCTGTTGGTTCATGCTCTCCTTGATGATTTTGGCTTTCAGAATGCCAGTAGCCTATATTGTGTGCTTGCTTAAAAGCTGGGTATAAGACAAAATTTCTGGCCATCTTCTTCAGAAATACTCTTGAGAGAAAGAAATGAATAATGATGGCGGAGACACATCTTGCTTGTTTTGAAAGAAAACACCCAGGGTGACAGTGGGCTGAAATCTATCCATCTTCACTCTCCAGGTCTCTGGGGATGAACCTGAAAGCAGTAAGAATCATCAAGAGAAAAACACACCAGGTCACATCTGCTTCAAGATACTGTTTTATAAGCTGGAGGTGATAGGCTGGGAAGAGAACTCAACAAAAGTTTCCTATTTTATCTCTACTGCTTGCTACCTCTGATCCAAAGTTTAAGGGGACTCTTGAAGTCCACTTTCTGGGAGGACACAATCCAGCAAATAATAGAAGATTCAATAGAATTACTGCCCAGGCCTTCCAGAACTGGCAACTGTAGTATCAAGAAAACAAGGAACAATGCAATCCTATGCCTCCTGTTCCTTCATTTATTTCCAGCAGAGACTGCTTCCTCCACACACCTTTTTATCAGCATAGGCAGCAGTTGACTAGTTCTATCTAATGAGATTAAGAATGAAAATGGGCCACACTTCACCTGGATCGGTTTCTGGGATAAAAGAAAATTATCCTGTCTTAATGAATTTCCAGGCAACAAAACATTCCAGTGATGTTTATCCTCTTCCCTCCTTGATTTTCTCTTCCCATCAGGAATTTGGAGTTGACATTCAATCCAACGGGGAAGCCACCATGTTTACTAACTGAGATGGCAGCCACTATCACTCGATCTGAGATATGCCTTCAACTAGGTGTTGCCAACTTTC
>NW_005872522.1:11014-18237 GCF_000147115.1 Myotis lucifugus
CTAACTAACTAGTGATGTACACTAAGAAAGCAGCAAAAGATTCCGAGGACTTAAAGTTTAGGACGAGAGCCGACAGTTTTCTTTGCGATGCGATAAAGAGTTGGTTCCATTTTGACTTTTGAAAGCTTGCCTAATCCTATTTTAGATTCAGAAGTCAGTGTTCTATCTGGCTTATGAAGTCAGAAGATTTAATCCAAATAAAAAGCAGAGATAGCTGTATGATGGTTGGTTAGGATTCATAACTTGATTAAGTACCTCCTGGAGCCATTTCTAAAACATGATGCTGGAACTGCACTTATTTTCACTTTTAATAGCATTTCTTTCTGCTTATACAGGTAATACAGGCCATTTTTTAAAACTGGGAAATTCATAAGCGTCAAAAGAAAAACATATAAATCCTTTATATTCTCAGCGATAACGAGAGGTGTAACTTTCCAGTCATTTAGAATATGTGTACACACATATATACACTTTTAAACAAAATTGGGCTCATTCTAAAAGTATTATTTGTATATCATGAGCATTGCCAATTATGTCACATGTTACCCTAATATTACTCTATCAACTGTATTTATTCTTCCAATTAGTTTTAAAGTTTCCAGTTAACATTCTCAAGAGCCCAAAATATTAGTCATTAAAGAGTATCTGTGAAAAACTACACTGAAGAAACTAAAGGTTTAAGGAAAAGAAAATCTCATCATTTCACTCTCCTCAGAGCTGAATACAAAGTTATGGAAGCAGAATAGAGTAATTTCATCAATAACTTTAAGGAAATTAACCAACCTTTAAAAGCCGTGTCCCCTTTTATGGAGACATCCTTTTGCTGGAGTGCTTTTGTTAAAACTATTCATCTGCCTGGCTCAATTCGGCTGAGTTCTGAGGACCAATCTCCCCCATCTAGCCAGCCGCTCCAGCCTTTTCTTAAAAGGCTCTTTTATCTCCTGGGAAGAAGCTAAAGTATAATGGTTAAAAATAAAATGTTAATCTTGGGCAAGTTATTTAAACTTCATATGCTTCTATTTCTTCATTTGTAAAATGGGGATAAAAATATTCCCTTCCTGATAAGATTGTTACAGGGATCATAAGTCAATATATATCAAACATTTAGAATGGTTCTTAGAACACTGCAGACATTCCATAAATGCTAAATGTCATTTTCCCTCACTCTCATTTGGTCACTCAATCACATATTGTCTTTCTTTTTCTTGTTGTTCTTGTTGGTTTGGTTTTTGTTTGTTTGTTGGCATTTATTTTGTTTTCCCATTTTTTGTAGTTTTCCTATTTTGGCACAACCCTCTTTTTAGGTAAATACCTCCATTTTTCCTTGCCTGGTGCTCTACTCTGCATTTTCTTTCCCCTTTCTTCCTGTTGAGAACTCATGGGCCTTTACAAAATCTGATTATGTCCTCTGATAGTCTAAGGCTTTAGACTGTCAGGCGGGAGTTAGGGGAGCAGTCTAGCAGAGAAATCAGCCTCAAAAGATTCCCTCTGTGGATCTGTTTCTGACAACAGACTCCCTACACCACGTGACTCGACCCATTTTATAATCTTTGCTCATTTGTTTTCACCCTTGGGCTGAATGTCCTTGAGCGCAGAGGGCCTGTCTCTCAGGTGGAAGTTGAGCTGAAAATAAAATGCACTACTCCATTTCCTGGGACACTATTCCAATTACTGAAACCAGCCCAGAGGAGTGAGGAGAGGGAGAGAGAGAGAGAGAGAGAGAGAGAGAGAGAGAGAGAGAGAGAACTGTTGCACAGGCTTCCCTCATCTCCATGACAGAGTGTTAAAAGAAGAGGTGAGGAGACCCCACCATGCACCTAAGGGTAATTTCCTACACAACTAGCTCAGCAGTTGCAAGTGGTTCACCCTCGCCAACCAAATTTCCTTGCTAGAATCATTTTCTCTCTTTTAAAGCCTCAGTACACCAAAGCACAAGAAAGCATCAAGTTACAAGTACCAGAGCCCAGCTGAGTCCCTGTGTGTGCATCTGTGTATCCTACTGGGAGGGTATATAAGATTCCTGTAGTTGTAATCGGAGCTGCTGCCCTTCGGCTTAGAATTGCATTACTCGAAGAGCAGAGGGGTTGCTGTTGTACGGATGATCATTAATATTTCAATCCAGAGGGGACTGTCTCCTAAACCCTCGGAGAGCTAACGGAGGTTAGGCTGGCGAAGCGCAGCCCAAATGCCATAACCCGCAGCCAGATGCGGGATGAATAACAATGCGTGGAAGAAATAATAAAAAACGGATAAGGGGAGCAAGCTTCTCGTGTTAAACATCTTAGCAAATTGAGGTCTTGTTTAAGTACGTGGGAGCTAAATGCCAAAGAAAAGCCCCCTGACCTAAGCAGCTTGCTGAAAGTGGCTGCCCATAATTCAACAACTCTGCCTGGAAAAGTACACACAAAAGGCTGAGAAAAGCTGATCTAATAGATCAACTAATGGCCTGGAAGGAAGTTATAGAACCAGACATCTCATCCCAGACTCCTCTCCCTCTCCCCCCCTATCCATTCCCTCAGGGCTCCATAGCCTTGGAAAAGGGATTTAACTTACTCACCGCAGAAAGGGTAATAAGTGCTTGTCAACAAGCTACCATCGGAGGGCACAAGCAAAATAATACGGGTCCAAGTAGGGGGCGCTTCCAAAATGAGAGCAGCTCTGTGACCACAAGGTATACTCCCATCAAATACAGTCACACATATCAGATCACCTTTCTTCTAGAATTAAGAGTGTGTTCTTTAGAGAGTCAGCGTTCAGCGTCTCTGGTTTTCAAATGTCAGCAGTCTTTGAAGTATCTACTGCCCAGGAGTAAAGCAAGTCTGTGACAATCTCTAGTTTCATCAAATGAGAAGATTGGGTCTGATAAATCAAACTTCACAACTTGTAATCCTTTGATAATGATAAACATCTACAGATGCTGTTATTTTTTATATGACCTGACTATATGTATACTGAAGTTAAGTGAGTGTTAACATGTTCAGAAATGAGATATTTCAAGCAGAATCTTGTTTTGTAGCTGAGGCATCTAAATGAAATGAAAATGAGCCCTTCTCTGTTTTCTTAATAAATAATGAATGTGTAAAGTAAAGATGGCAAATATGGGACTCTTCGTTACCATTTTTTTCTTTCATGAAAGATATGGAGGGAATCTTCAATCCTGGCGATCTTTCATGTCAGGCTGGTTGTGATTTCAGAAAACCCGCAACCACTACAAATGGATCAGAGTTAGCAAGCAGGTTGAGAACTGGCCCGGAATGCCATGCCCACATCAAGCTGGTGACATCATGTATTCATTGAAATATCTGAGTTTCTATGACTGAAGTCTATGTCTCTGGAGAGTTACCTGGAGGAAAAATATGAGATAATATTTACAGACCTAAATTGATAGGAGCTACACGTCTCTGCTTAGGCACCAGACCCAGCCCAAGCTCTGTAAAAACACTGAATGGATTAATTACATCTAAATGAGGAAAGAACCACTCATGCACTATGGACTTAACTGCTGAAAGTTTTAGGGAGCTTGGCTAAGAGACAAAAATTAGTACTCTCAACATAAGTCAATCACTATGTCTTGAGGAATTAGGAAGAAAATAGGAATCGTAGCATTTATATTTTTATTAAATTGGGGGATCCAAATAATGAGTTTTGTCTGGTTGTGAGTTTTAATGAAAACATGTAAGATAAAAGCAAGGCTTGATCATCTAAGGGAAATTGTAAATACTGACCCAAGCCATAAAGGAGGTGACAAGAGAAAGAAAAGACACAGTGTTTAATCAAATGAAAAAATTTTAATGTTTGTATTAATGGTCTAAAATTATTGGTATGTGATCAATTTTCCAATGTTTTTTTTTAATATATTTTATTCGATTAAATACAGACAGGAAGGGAGAGAGATAGAGAGTTAGAAACATCGATGAGAGAGAAACATCGATCAGCTGCCTCCTGCACATCTCCCACTGGGGATGTGCCCGCAACCCAAGTACATGCCCTTGACCGGAATCGAACCTGGGACCCTTCAGTCCGCAGGCGGATGCTCTATCCACTGAGCCAAACCGGTTTTGGCTTCCAATGTTTTTTTTCTTTTTCCAGTGGTTCACTCAACTTCCAAAAACAAAACACAGCAACAACAACAACAACAACAAAAACTATAGCAAACTAGAGAATCAACACAATGGATGGCAGTCATTACTGAAATAATTAAAAGGAAAAGCAAGCAAGAGAGCTAGGCAGTTCAAACAATCAATTCTAACTATTAAATAACTTGAATTCTGCTGTAGGCTGGTGAAACTTAATAAAAATTAATACCAAAGAGAAATGAAAAAGTTTTTAAATATCAGTAACAGTCACATAAAAGGGTTGGATTCAGAGGTAACTTGGGTCTAGGACATGTAAGAATCCAACTTAGCCATCTTCAAAGTTTTGAAGAAGTGAACCTACCACTAAGAAAAGTTCCCAAGAACAAAGAAAGAGATTAAACTAGAAGCAGTTAATGTATGTCATTGCAAATAGTAACCAAGTTTTATTGGCTCCCCTGTCTCCCAGACATTAAAAAATAAAAAAGATAAAATCAAAAGCCTATTTTGCACTTAACCCTTCACTAACCTTCCCTCTTAAACTTAAGTTGCTCTAGAAATCTAGGATGACAGATGGTCATTCGAGAAAAGTACGCTGGAAGAATGACCAATTCCACATCCATAACATACAGAAGCTCCCGCCTCCCCAAAAGACACCTTCATGTCTGTTCTTAAAAAAAAAAAAAAAAAGATAAAAGATAAAATTCTGCCTCATGAAAGCTGATAATACAGAAACCCATCAAAAACCTAAGTCATTATAAGAATTTAAAATTAAAGTGTTGCTCAGGTGTAAATTTCAAATGAAAATCTCTCCCAGATTTTATTAAGAAAACAGCAAATTAGGAAAGGCAGGAGAGAAAGTGTAATAACAAGCACTTTTTGAAGCACTTTGAGCCTTTCTTTTATGATAGGACTGGGTGTGGTGGGGCAGGGAGGTTACTAGTCTACACAGAAGGGAGTAAGTGCATTAGAAGCTGGGAATGAACTGGGAAGAACTGGTCAGAAAGAAAAGAAGCAATTGCCTGGATTAATTTTCTGTATCCCTTCACTTGGTACTAAATCTGCAGGATGCTTTCACACAAAGAAGGAAAATATGGAGCCCCGCATGCTATTGAATACTGAAACATAAGCTGGGCCATTTATGTAGCCACGTGTAAGCAATTTGGTATATGGATTTCTTTGGGGATTTGTCCTGCCTTGAGAGAGTAACAGCTACTTGAGAAGGAAATGTTTATAGTGCGCCACTTCTGTGCAACACTCAGAATACCTTTAAAGGAAATAACACTGAAGAAAACCTATTACTGCGGAATACATTACACACAGTATATTATTTTGTCCTCCCAACCCTTAAAGGTCATTAGTACTATTCTTCAAACCAGGAAACTGGGCCCTGGGGGGAGGGGTCAGGAATTTATACAAGATGCTAAAGATTGCAAAATAGTAACTGGGATTTTTGACCAAGCCACAGGTACCCAGTGTACCATGCATGCCTCCTTTTGAAGGTTTTAAAGGAAGAAGTTAACTGATCTTGTAAGATATTTGAGAGTAGGCTTGCCTTAGGAAAGGGAGAACTAATTACATTTTTTAAGCATTTAAAAGTTTACAATACTTTACAATGTTTTAAGACTCTGATGAAAGTAAAGGCTATACACACACACATAATCATGCTGTGTCATAATCAGAAGCTTCAAGTACCCAAGGAGCACATGGACCCAAACCCAGTTCTTTTCCATTTTGTTTTTCTATTAAGTCTAGTTTAATCTCCAACAGTTCTCCCACCCCACTCTTCCAAATCCAGGTTCTTAACCCCTGGACTAATGACTGTTGGTACTTCTTTGGTCTCTGTGCTTCATTGCAATGTCTCACCCGAAAGTAACCATAGGAGACAGGAAAGTGTGAGTTTTAAGGTTAGACCACTTGGATTAACACCGTCTTTGCTGTTTACTAGTTGTGACTTTGAGCAAACTACATCCCCTTCTCAATTTCTTCATCTGAAAAATGGTAATGATAAGAAGTGTCCAACATAATTTGTGAGAATCAAATGAGCAATCATGTATAAACTTTTTAGCCTACTGCTTAACACAGGGTAACAAATAAATAAGTTTTAGCTATCATCATTAATATTGAGAAGAGTTCTCTATCAAGGGGTCCCTGCCTCTTTATGTAATGTGACTGCGTAGTTTCATTAGTAAAGCAGTAGTTGGCAGGCTGTATTTACCAAATATGGTCAAAATAATATCTTCCATCATGTGTGGGCTTCAAAAATATGACCATGCCATGCCTCCACGAAGAGGCAGAATTTGTTTCTGATAAAGTAAGGCCACACCAGTTCTAGACATAGCCCTTAACTGGCATGTTAGCTTTAATTCCTGCCTTATGGAACACTCTCTCTTAGAATTCATCTACCATGTTGTAAGGAAGCACAAGTAACCTTGTGGAGGTACTCACATGGAGTGAAACCAAGGCTCCCAGCCAACACTTGCAGCTGAACTCTCACTCAAGAACCACAGCCAACTTGCCTACCAGATAAGTGAACAATCCAGGAAATAGATCCTCCAGGCCTATCAGCGTTCAGCAGTTTCTTTGAAACCTTAACTAAATGGCAGATTATCATCGTCAAGTCACGACATTTTGGCATCATTTCTTATGTGGCAGTAGATTCCCAGAACACAGCATTTTATGTAATCACTCTTCCTCCACCTCCCATTTTCCAGAAATATATTTTTATATTAATATTTATAACCATAGCATGTGCTTAATGCCTGCTGTTTGCCAATCATTGGTCTACCCTGGATGGAGGGAGGAAAGAATCCATTGCATAAGTAAACATGTTCCTGCCAGCAGGCAGCAACAGTACAGTTGGGGAGAATGACTGCCCCTGTGTGGAAGTAACCAAAGTACATCACACCAAATATCTAACTCTGGCGTAGGTGTTTCAAATTAGAGCAGCCTAACCCAGGTCTGTTTGTTCTAAATAGAGAGAAAAGGCTAAGCAGTGAGTACCTAGCCAGGGCCAGCTCAGTTATGAAATGCTTCCCCAAGAGTGAGATTTAAGGCAGATTTTTTAACAAACAAAGTAAATATACAAATGGCAGACAGAGGATATATTCTGTACGTAGAAATGGTGTATGCAAACGTTCAAGACTAGTG
>NW_005872522.1:18337-23829 GCF_000147115.1 Myotis lucifugus
GACTGCCTAAATTTTAGCAGGGGTCCCTGCCAAGAAGAACAAAGAAGTGAGTTGGGAGTTGGGACGAAGGGTCAACAAATGTCCTACTCAAAGCTTTTACAACCTGGGGTGCTTTGGCCTTGGGAAAGTTTTCCTTTTCTCCTTTCAGACAGAAGCCTTCTCTCCAGCCCTCAAAGACAAGCAGGCTGAACAGTGACTTAGGTGCTTCTGTCACATAATGCCCGGTCTCTTTACAAACTGGCTTGCTGTGTTTTGCTCAGCAGTCCGTGTCATCTCTTTTGTGGAATCAGGATTTCTCAAAATCTGGTCATATCTTCTGCCTGGTGTCTTCTGTCAGAGGTGTCTAAGCGATTCCTTACACATCCATCAAAGAGACAGACTTCAAAATGGGAACTAAAAGCACAGTGACCATATCACTAAGAGCTGCTCTGAGCTGATTCACAAATGCAGCCCCCAATGGAGTGCTGAGCAGAAAATAACTCCCACTGGACTTCAGTCTATCAGTGTGTGTTGGCCTTCCCCAAGCTGTGGGCTGTGTTCACTCCTGACCATTCACACCAACATATGTGGGTTACATGCTATCTTTTCATTGGATGCCTTTTATTGAGGACCTATTCTTTATCAGAAACAAAGCCAAACTGTAGGATCCTACTACCCGCTACCCAAGAGCTATCCTTCCCCACTGTCTCACTTGGCAGAAAGTGGCATCTAGATATGTCCTGATCCAAAGAGGACTCAAAACCCAGGTAAATCAGAAAATCACCAGTAAATCAACTATCACCAGTTTTTTATTCTCCTCTGGAATTCTGATGGAATCAAGTAAAATTTTAAACTGCAATGAGAAAAGTTGAGGTGTTACTATTTCTCTCTTTTTAAAAAATTCTTAAAATCCTCCTTCACTTGCTGTTACAAACCCTATTGTTCTGGTGAACAGACTGTATCATTTTAAGCACAGAGCCTTTCTAGGGAATGGGAGGACTTCAAATTGAAAAAGTTAAAGAATCCAGAAAATAGATCAGCCATGTTTTATGTGCAGTATTTTTTTAAATATTTTTTATTGATTTCAGAGAGGAAGGAAGAGGGAGAGAGAGCTAGAAACATCAATGATAAGAGGGACTCATTGATTGGCTGCCTCCTGCACGCCCCCCACTGGGGATTGAGCACACAACCCAAACATGTCCCCCGACCAGGAATCGAACCATGACCTCCTGGTTCACAGGTCGACACTCAACCACTGAGCTACGCGGAGCTACAGTATTTTTTAATATCAAAACAGATATCTCTAGAGCAGTGGTTCTCAACCTTCCTAATGCTGCGACCCTTTAATACAGTTCTTCATGTTGTGGTGACCCCCAACCATAAAATTATTTTCGTTGCTACTTCATAACTGTAATTTTGCTACTGTTATGAATCGTAATGTAAATATCTGATATGCAGGATGTATTTTCATTGTTACAAATTGAACATAATTAAAGCATAGTGATTAATCACAAAAATAATATGTAATTATATATGTGTTTTCCAATGGTCTTAGGCAACCCCTGTGAAAGGGTGGTTTGACCCCCAAAGGGGTCGCGACCCACAGGTTGAGAACTGCTGCTCTAGAGTCTCTTTTCTTCCCAAATACTACTTTGCTTTTCCTGAATTCTGAGAATGAAAAGGGATGTGGAAGTATGGAGAAAAATGTAAATAAGATATGCTAATAGAATCAGAACCTTTCTACTTTAAGAAAATTTATGGATCACAATTCAGGGTGCTGAGGACTGCCACTCACCTACCTACCCACATACACGCAAGCACATGTGCAATCTCATAAACACAACAGCCTCAGCTTCTAATCCAAAAAGCATCAATGGGCTCATCCTGATGAATGTAAGCTGATCTCACACCTTTTGGTCGACCTTTCTTCTCCACTGATGAGTACATCATTTGCAGGTTTGAATCACATATGTCTCATTAGACTGAAAGACTGCTCCTGGCTATTGCTGTATTTCTAGACAACTTCAGTATCATCCTAAATACCAGAAGACTAGCACCTAAACAATGACCCTATGCAAGTATGAACATATCCTTTTTTCTTTCTTTTATTTTCTTCCTTCATGTTATAAGCTCCCAGGATCCCACATCTTGTTGGGACCAAGATTTTAGCTTTTAACAAGCTTAGCTCCCACCCTGACCACCTTGAGTATCTCTTAAGGCTTTATGTATTAAAATCACACCCTGGCTATTAATATGATCTTTTCAGTTCTCTAGCAATTTAATACTAAATTCCACAGTTAAACAAAGAATTTATTCTAAAAAGTGTGCTTGGAAATAGAGTTGAAAAATTTCCCCATTGCCACAGGAAATACCAACACTAACCAGAGAAGCGTGATGATATGGAATTAGTAATATGTCTCAACTGGGGTGACCTATAGGCTTCACAGTCTTTATCAAACAGAATGGATGATTAAGATGATCATGACTCAAGATAGTCGATTCCCTTCTTTAAACATGCTAGTCTGGTGGTTCTTGATGATTCATTAAATCCATGGAGATAGGCTAGTTGAAAGACTGATGGACAAAGAGAATATTGGGTGGACAGATCAACTGTCAGCTGGACTGCTACATATAGTTGTTCCTCAGTATCTGAGGGGAATTGGCTCCAGAAACCCTTGGATACCCAAAACATTGGATGCTCAAGTGCCTTCTATAAAATGGCATAGTATTTGCATGTAACATATGCACATCTTCCCATCTACTTTAAATCATCTCTAGATTATTTATAATAGCTAATACAATGTAAATGCTATGTAAATAATGGCATGTTGTATTGTTTAAAGAATATTGACAAGAAAACAAAAACTCTGTACACTTTCAGCACAGATGCAACCATCACAGGACTGATGATGTGGTACACATCAGCAACAATGTGACATTTCCCCCCAATATTTTTATCTGCAGTTGATTGAATCTGCAGATGAATACCTGTGGATACAGAGGACTAACTGTATATGCTAAATTACCACCCTGAGAAACTTTGCTGAGCAGCCCCTCTATCCCTTTAATACCCATCCTGGATTAGGGCTAAAACCTGGGTGGAGCCCCAATAACCCATATAGTCATGAAACTTGCCCAGGCTTCAAGCCAAGCCTATGCCAAATAATATTTAATCCAACAAGCATTTATTTAGCAATAACCAAGTACCAGGCAATTTCAGCCTCAGCATTTAAGTACAGAAAATTATTAGATTGTTTCTGTTTTTCTAATATAATAAGCAAAAAGAGCCCAACTTCTCCCTCAAGAAAAAAAAATGAATCCGTGTATAAAACACTGCCAAATTTCCAATCATTTGGGATGTTATCTTTTCAAACTCCATTGAGGGGGGTAACTAATTTGTCCACTGGAATCCACTTTCCATTCATTGAATTAAAGGCAGAGAAATAGATTTGTTTGTCCATCTCTGCCTTTTTCTTTTTCAGCCAAACAGAGTCTGTACAATTTACAATGCCAGCTTCACTAAAACGGTCTTTCCATCTCTAGTCATTTTTGACAGAAGGGTTCATTTCAGGGGGACTTTGTGCACGTGTGTTTTTCCCCCCAGTCCTGTTGTGCAGTTGCATTTAGCTTTTGTGAAAATGGCTGCCAGAGTTCTTAAATGGACCTGGGGGCTATTACTTTTCAACACACTTTACACGTGAACATTAACACCTGCATCTTTAAAAAAAAAGAACAGAGTAAACATTTATTTTTCTCCAATCTGATTTGCTTAAAAGGTCCTGCATATATCCTGAAATGTAATCTCCTAAGCAGTTTTCAATTAAGGGTAGGTGAATGGTGACATTGAAGTAATCGTGGAAATAAATACAATGTAGTAATCATGCAAAAATGAAAAACAAAACAAATTGAATTTTTTTTCTATGCACTCACATCCAATCAGAAAACTTGGCAGTACACAGGATATTTTCAAATCAGGGAACTGATTGCCCATTGTAGAAAGAAACCAGTTTAAGAAAACATAACTCTACACTCTACAAGGTTAATGTTATTCAAAATGCTAAAGCTAGAAAGATGGTAACCATATTACCTGGTATTTTCACCATTTATGCACCCAGGGGCAGACATGTTTATCATTCACCTTGACGGCCGATTGCTGTGCTAATGCCATTTAAAACTAGATGGGAGAAAATTATATTCTCCTAAGGACTTGACTGATTCTTTTCTTTAAAGAACAGAAAAAAATAAAGATAGCCATTTTGAGTCAAACAAAGTGCTACACAGAAACCTCTGGGCATGAATCGCATCAGGCCTCTGTAATTTTTGCTTGCTATCGGTTATTGCTGGGATAATTGCATAGGAACACTATTTGTGTAATTGTCAGCAGTCATACTCCTGGACCAAGGACCAAGGCCTCCTGCAGATTTCTACAAATCATTACTCTCCTTACAGTTTGTGCTTTCTTTCTTTCTGAAGACCACTGGAGTTAAACTAAATGGAATTATTGTTCTCAGACTTTGGAAGAATCACATTAATTTCTGAGAAGTACAGACAAATTTTGCAGCTAAGCAAACTGTGCCCTTTGTTGAAGAAAAAGAAACACCAGAGGGTTAAAGGGGAAATACTCAAACAAAATGCACGTCTCAAAAGTTGTAGATCTACTTGAACAAATCGAAAGCTAATTTGGGGAACAGGGTCAAAGAAACCATGAGACTGTTTAACTGATAAGGATTGGACATGGGGAAAAGACAGCTGACAATGTATGTACATCTCTGTTTTCTTGCTCATTTGTTTTCTCTTCCAAGTTGTTATAATGCATTAAAGGAATGCAAAGCAATGGATTATAACCTTGGAGTAGTAAATAAGGCTCAAGCATATGTGTATATATACAGAATGGTTTTCCCTTCTTCCAAAATCCTAAACGATAATTCTGCCCTACATAACATACTATAAACACATTATTTGTGCTTACTAAATCTTTCCACATATTTCATAAAAAACAATCTTGGTGAGCACTGGTAAAGAAAAAATGTTAAACTCCTGTGTAGTAGTGTGAGTGGCACTTATATGTTCTGCTTTCAACAAGTTTGTCAGATTTTCCAACATTTGGTTCATAATATAAAATAGCAAATACTTCTTTAATATTTTAGATCTTAGACAAAGGATGCAAACGGGCATTTCATTTGCAAAGAAGAAACAGAGATGATAAATATTTAAGAAATGGTAATTGAATAGGCTATGATGGTTTGCCTGTCAAATTAATTAAACAATTTTAATGATAATGCCCCAGATTTAAATATAGAAAAATTATTTAGGAGGATGAGGATTTGGTGAAACAAACATCCTTTAATACAGCTGATAGAACAAAAAAAATCAGTAAGAAATTTCTGTAAAAAATTATAATACATATTAAAGATTTTATTGTAAACTGTATGATCTTTGAAAATGAATGCCTACCCTACATGTGGCTATACTAAAATAATTTAAAAATTCAGACAATGATTCATATATAAAAG
>NW_005872522.1:23929-28800 GCF_000147115.1 Myotis lucifugus
CAAAAAATATGCAATGATCTGGAGAAATATTCATATAAAGTAAAATGCAATATCCAAAATTGTAGATGCATGTGATCCCAAAGTTGTTGTGACTATAAATATTCATAGGAACAATGTTAAGTGATAATTTCTGAATAATGGGATTATAAATTATTTTTATTTTCCAATCTGTGTTGATATTTTAGTTTGCTTGCATACAATATGCCTATTTGAGAGCCATTGTTTCTGATATAAATTAATACTATACTTTCAAAATCAAGAAAATACAGAAGCACTATGCTTCCCAATAAGACTAGAGAAGAATTTGTGGGATTGACCGTGTGTCTGCCTCTGAAAAAAGATTTCAGGGATTAAAAAATGTGGGCTAACTCTATAATATGTATGCTTGGAAGCGTTGGAACAGTAAGATCCTTTTGGAATGCCATTTTAAAATATATCATTAATCTGGTTTTAAGTTGAGGTGGCAATGAAGTTATTACCTAACCATGAGCCAGATCCCTGCAACCTTCCTTTCGCGCCCCTAAGCACTTCATGTTCTGTCACTTCCCTTTGGAGTCACTAATTGTCTCCAGGTTATTTCTAACCCCTACAGCCACTGATGACTGTCACTGGAAGACACATTCTCTAGTGATTTTAGCTAAGAAACAGAGTCAGTCAGAGGCTTATACTTATTCCTGCTCTCACTACTATCTTCAGATCACCTCAGGCAAGCTTTGCAACCACCTCTAAGCTGGTTCTCACAGTTGAACATTGAGTTGCATTTCATATCATGTTCTTCCTCACTAAACAACAACAACAAAATAAGACATAATATCACCAGATCCAAGCTCTCATTCTATGGTTTCAATGTCACTATTCAGTGCCTAGTGTGCCTCTCTGCTTTAGGAAAACTGATGTAATTAAGGAGAACTGTGAGAAATTATAGCAGTTTAGTGGTTACAACCACAAACCCAAACTGGACTTCCTGGACGTCAATCCAGCTCCATCACTCACTAGCTATAGAAACTTGGGCCAATGGCACAGTCTCTCTGTGCTTCCATTTCCTCTGCTATAAACAGATTGAATGAGTTAGTTAACACATATACAGCACTTAAAACCATTTCGGGTATGGAGCAAGTGTTAGCAATTATTATTAGAAAGCAATGTGTCTTTTCTTCTTCTAAGGCTATAAATATGTTTACAAAACTTCTTGGGCCAAAAAGTGTAGATTATTCTGTTTATAAATAGTTACTGTCAATAGAGGGGGGGAAACAACCCAATCTATTGAGTTAGTCTTTGAGGTAACTTACTCAAAACAGGAAAACATACTAGAGTTGTTTTATATTTAGTTTTTACTACTGACAGAGCCTCATTAAATAGGTTTGCTATGCAGTATCCTTACTCAGAATGGAGCTTGGATAAATGGGGATCCCCACGTTGTTTTGCACGTGTTTGTATCTGTTTGTGATGTGCAACTACAGGAACAGGTTTTAAATCAGTACTTTTCATTTTTTCTCACGTCAGCCACACGTTAGCTCAGCACAATTTAACGGAGAAGCGCATAGTCTCTTGCACTTAATGAGGCTGCATTTGATAAGAGACTCTGGTGGGATCTAGAATCATAACGGTAATGAAATCCAAGGTTTGGGTTCTTGGTTCATTAGGCAACAAGACTGACTCTTCAATATCCTTGTTTCCAAAGAGAAAGAAAGAGGCCAACTTGTTGATTTTTTTTTCATTTGTTTTTTAACATACTAGCGAATAAATGGGCTTTTATCTTTCCATTTTAAACAAAAGAGTTTCACAACACCTTTGACTTCAAAATAATTTTTTACAAGTGTGATATATAGTAATCCAAGGTTAATCCTAAATATACTTTAACTGCTGAGGGTCACACATATAATGTGTTTGCCAATGTCAAGAGGCAGTTAGTGTCAAAGATGAGATCAAGTAGAACAATTGTTAGTCTTCATTGAGCATCACAATATTAATTCATGCAATCCTTAAAGCAGTCCCATTTAACAGATGATGAAACTGTGATGGCAAAATAGGATTAAGTGACTGGCTAAAGGTCGCACAGTAAGCAGGGAGCCCAGGAACTCCAACTCCAGAAACCACACTCAACAAAACTGACCCTAGTGAACTGTTATGGAAAGTCCTTCTCATGTCACAGCATCAGAGGCATATGTGGATGCGTCTGAATGGAAAACCATCCGACAACATAAACATCCCTCTTTTTATCTCCCAGCATTTATACAACCGCTCAATAGCCTTCTTAAGAACCCACAAGTCAACTATGTCAGGAAGTTCTGATATCTGGGAAATAATAGCCTGATCGCTAGCCATCACATTCTTTTGAATTCCTTTTAAGAGAAAATAGGCCTTATGCACATGGAAATATTCTTGGAGAGAGACCATTACTGTACAGCTTGCTCTCTGAACCTAGGGCAATGCTAAGCGTGGTACCTAAGCAACAAAGGATTATACCAGAAGTATTGATCATTGAGGCATATAGCAAAGGCCATGAACAGGAAACTTGCTTTGAATCTGAATATCATTTTATTAAGTTATATGACTTCAAAAGTGTTGCTAAATTCCCCATCTAAAATGCTGACAGAATAAAATGTATACCTTTTCTATTCATTCACTCATTCATTCATTCATTCATTCATTCATTGTGTATCTATTTGGTGCAGCTGGAAGGTGTCTGTCACCGAGCTTGGTATAGGCAGAAGTGAGTTTATTGAGGAGCTAATGCAACTTGAGCTTCAGCCCCCCACCCCCACCCCACTCACTGGAGCTCCTTCAAGGGAAGGACCAGCAGAGGTGGACAACAATATGTTCTCATAATCATCGGTTTTTAAAGTATTTGCAAGAGAAGTTACTTTAACTGTAATCAATTAAGGCCACTATCTCTTTCTCTCAGATTCCCCTTCTACACTTCCTCCCCTTGTGACTGTGGCTTTGGAGTGACTGAAGGATTTTTGGCATCCACCTAAGGGGAAATTGAGTTGTAAGTAGTTACATTTAGTCGGACCATCATGGGATATATTATGTGGCTCACAGTCACTTCCATGTACACCTAAGCTATTGCTAACCATCTCAGTTAGGAGGGAGTCCAGGAGCACTCCTACTTCCCAGCATGCTCAGTCATCTACAGTGATCACACAGGAGACCAGGGCCAAGGTCACTTTCCAACATGAAAATTCTCTGTAGCCCTTGGCAACAGAAGTATGTGTGTAAAAGGTAAAGAGACACAATGTTTGGAATGTATAGAGCCATATATTATTATTATTATTATTATTATTATTATTATCATCATCATCATCTGAAATAGAAATTTATGCTAGATGGTCTAATACTTCAAGCTCTCATTAGCAAACATTAGTTGATAGTTCACTAAAACCTAATAAGCTGATGGTAAGGGATGAAAAGGGATGAGAGGTCACTGGGAAATGAATGAGCAGGAAAGTAGGTGAGCAAAGGACAAAATGTTTTCCCTAACTGAGTTGTGGCTCCTGCTACCTAAGTTAGAAGTTAGAGAAAATTTTTCTTTAAGAAAAATATTTTTTTTATTGATTTCAGAGAGGAAGGGAGAGGGAGAGGGAGATAGAAACATCAATGAGAGAGAATCATTGATCGGTTACCTCCTGCATGCCCCCTACTGGGGATCGAGCCCGCAACCTGGGCGTGTGCCTTGAGGCAGAATTGATGGTGACCTCCTGGTTCATAGGTCAATGCTCAACCACTGAGTCACACCAGCCAGGCTAGAGAACTTTCAGTGAGTATCAGAATTATCTGGAAATTTTGTTATGACATTTTATTTCTGAGCTCTATCCCAGACCTGCGGACACAATATCTGGTTGGGAAGCCAGGATGTATGCATTTTTAAAATGTACGGTGATTCTAAGGTAGGTAGTCCATAGATCACACCTTGCTCTAAGGAGACAACTTTCTAAGAAAGCGAATCCAATGAATTCAGCTGGGATATCCACAGATACTTGACCAGAGACCTGACAACTATCAGTCCACCAATAAAGAATATCCCTGTCTAGTTTCAATAATGATCTAATGGAACCTATGTTTCTCCATGTCTTCAATTTCCTTTTTCAAACTCAACTGTTCTGTGACATGAGTAGGAGGAACATACATTAATGTACTCAATTTTTAAAAATCCTCACCAAGGATATGTTTTTATTGATTTGAGAGAGAGAGACAGGGAGAAGGAGAGAGAGAGAGAGAGAGAGAGAGAGAGAGAGAGAGAGAGAGAGAGAGAAAGAGAGAGAGAGATGTGAGAGAGGAACATCGATCAGTTGCCTCCTGTAGGAGCCCTTGTCAGGGGATTGAACCCCCAACCTGGGTATGTGCCCTGAACAGGAATCGAACTAGTGATCCTTCAGTATACGGGATGATGCTTCAAACAACTGAGCCACACTGGTTAAGGCTATTGTACTCAATTTTGTAAAGGAAGGAACAACAACTCCAGAAATGTTTGCCTGAGTATTCTTTGAAAGGCTAACAGTGTAGATTTTCTGGGCACTTACACATCTAAATCATACCCCAAAGTGCACAGTCATAATATATACAAAATAGAAATTTCTACTTTACACACTGATCCAAGAACAAGCTTACAAGGTATGCAGATCATTAATATTTTAATTAGCTTGCCATCAAAAGATCCCCGACCTTTTGTTGTAATCGTTAGGGTGAAATCAAAAGTGCAACAGCTTGGCTCCCTACACACACTGAGCATTTAGCCTATATACAAAAAGGTGACTTCTTTTGCTCATCAACATAATTAAAAGCAGATATTGACTGCCCTTGTCAGACTTTGGCCAGGAGCTAACTTGTATGAGAACTTGATGTAATCATATTAAGGATTGACAATGCTT
>NW_005872522.1:28900-57808 GCF_000147115.1 Myotis lucifugus
AAGCAGTTGATATTTATAATTTCTATATTTTGCTTATGAAAATCATCAATATTATAAACACTGAGTATTATTTTAAGTGCTAAACCACCAATGGATCTAATTGAGCAGAATATTGCTAAGAGCAAATACAATACTCTGTTTTAGTCATAGAAGAAGAAAATCATTTGAAGGTTGGTATTTTTTTAAAATTCTAATTAGAACCATTGTGTATGAGGCCTCTATGTGCATATGTCCTCTAAGTAAAACCCTGTGTTCAACTCTGGAAGAGGACAGTTTTTCCTGACGAAGTTTACATTGTCACAGGGGTCATTCCTCTAGCGATCTTTTTCTTCTTTCTCCTGAACAATACTTTATTCTGAGCAACATAAATAATAGGAATTTGTACTGTAAATGTGCAATACAGGTATGAACAGGACGATGTGGCCCAACTCCATCTTTAACTATTAAATAAAAATGTGCCCAAGATCAGAGTGTCCTTGTGACAGAGCCGGGACTAAAACTCAAATTTGCACGCCCCGCATGCTGCTTCTATCTCACAAGCTCCTCTCTGGGATAAAATCTGTCTTAAATAACATTTCTCTTCCTTTATTTTGGACCCATATGTACACTAAAGATATTTTCTCTTGCAGCTGTTTGCTCATCTGTTAAACTTCAGTACACATTTCCTGTGAGAGCAAAAAGATGCTGTTTCCTTCAGCACAAAAGCAAAGATGGGCAGTTTATTCATTACGAAATTATTCCGTTAAGGTCAAGCTTGACAAAAGTGGTCAGGTTAGTTTCCCTAAGCTTCAACATTCAAGGAAAGGAGACTGGGAAGGGTAAGGCACATTGCACATCTGTATTTACATTTTCCAAAGGGTGTATCTACGCAATTTTTCTTGACTTTTAAAAAATTCACAAGCTCAATGCTTCATATCTAGACTATACATACATTGGTCAATGGATGAAAACCACTCTTCATACCATAACATAATGTTTCACTTAAAGAAATAATAAGTGTTGTGGTACTGAGAAATAAAAAGGAGCATAATAAAAATTCATTAAATAAAAATTCATCTAAATCACACCATTATACGCCTTAGTACATTCCACTTTATGACATTGCAGTGCACTCGTAATGTCACCATCCTTTTGTTTACAACATATGGGTAAGGTGTCTTCCGATAGTGATTGCTTCAAACTCAGAGCATCCTCCCCTGCACAAATCTCTGTTTTGAAAAGGTCTTGAAAGACCCTTTATGAGTCTTTCCAAGAATCTGAGAATCCAAGAGCACAAGAATCTATGTGTTGGTACAAAGCAGAGGTCTCACCTGGGAGTGATTTTGTTTCTCAGGGGACATTTGACAATCTCTGCAGACATATATTTATTGGCCAAACTGGGGTGCTACTGGCAACCAGTGATTAGAAGCTAGGAATCCTGCTAACATGTCTACAATGCATAGGACAGGCCCACAACAAGAAATTATCTGACCCAATACTATCTGGACGAAATAAGTTAAAGCCAACAGCTGCTGTGAGTTCCTTCAGAGAGACATGAAGTTTTTAGTCACTTAACTTATTGAGAACTATGTGTTTAAATCATATCACTTGCATCACTACCCAGAGTTACCAGGAAAATTTTTTAGTAAGAGCCAACATATACAGCAGCAACAACACTAGGTTTGGGGGCCTGAAGACTTGGTTCTACAGAAGTAGCTTTCTCAGTAATTAGTTGCATGAACTTGGATAAGTCACTTACTAGTAACCTCTCATGTCCTCAATTGTTTCATCAAAAAATGAAAGAATCAAGCTAAGTTAATTAATTCTATAAATCCCTTTCCATTCTAAAATATTTTCACTTTATTTGTTGTATAGTATAAATTAATTCTATAAATCCCTTTCCATTCTAAAATTCTATTATTCAGCCCTAGCTGGTTTGGCTCAATGGATTGAACGTCAGCCTGCGGACTGAAGGGTCCCAGGTTAGATTCCAGCCAAGGGCACATGCCTGGGTTTCAGGCTTGATCCCCAGGAGGGGGCATGCAGGAGACAGCCAATCAATGATTATCTCTCATCATTGATGTTTCTAGCTCTTTCTCTCTCCCTTCCTCTCTAAAATCAATAAAATATTTTTTAAAAAAATAAAATAAAATTCTATTATTCAAATGAGAAGTCTAATCACAAGTTTAGAAAAAACTTTTAAAATTAAGATACCTGGATTATTGTAATCATTCTCAAGTGATTCTTATGTATACTATAGTTTGTAACCCACTGAATTAAAATTAATAAATAAGAGAGCCTGTATTATAATACTTCTTAGTGTTGATTATGCATGAAATTCTATAAGATTTCAGAGAAAGGAACATTACTGGCAGGTCAGAATAATCGAAGGAAATTCCATAGCAGGTAAGATGGGAGCATAAATAGGCTGGGTTTGGAAAGCAAGACAGGAAACCAGGAAAGGTATTTATATGGAGTTTCAACATTAGCAAAGGCACAGATGTGGGAGTGGATGAGAGTAACTGGAAGTCAATGAATAGTTCCATAATAACAGTATTCGTGTTGAGCAGAAATAATTGGCAAAGTGAGTTCGCCGTATACATGGATGGTAGAACCGATTTGAAAATATCTATCCCCCCAAAGGACAAGCATCATGAAAAAAAAATTAGTTCACATTTTTAAATCCTATTTAAATGTTGTCTGACTCAAATGGGTTTCACCGATCTTTAGGCTATATATGCAATTCAAGCAGAAAATAAAATTACCCCCTGCATTAAACTGTCCCGATCTCAAAGTCTCCTGATTCATTTCTCAAGAGCACATGTTTATTTGCTGAATAAGTCTTATTTCCCTCTAGTGCCCACACTATTTTGCCAGTGTAAACTTATAAATAAAATTATATTCCTATATTGGCCATTTTTATGCACTCTAACATGATTTCTTTTTCTCTGGAGAGGTGAAAACTTAGAGGTTTTCTCCCCACTCCCTACTAAAACCCCAAAATATTTTCACTTTATTTGTTGTATAGTATAAATAATTCCACTTGTTAATTTGTTAAATGAACTACAACTTTACTGATTTCTAATTTATTTATATTGTGATTGGAGAATATGCTTTGAGTGACTTGAGTCCTTTTAAATGCATTGAGACATTTTATGACCTGGAATATGATGTACATTCTCCTCAAATTTGTTTCACACATTTCGTCCATCTTTGGTTGTTTGGGGTAAAAGTGTAAATTTGGCCCCTCCTACTTTATTTTTACTGTGAGCAGAAGTCCCAGTTAAGGGACTTTAAATATATTGACATGCCTGAAAATTATTTGACTCAATCTCATTAACATTAATTTTAAGCTTAATGGGTATATCAGCTCTTACTATAACCATGGAAATAATAGATGGAGTTTATTTACAATGTAGTTCTCTGTAATGTCTTAATAGAATCAACCTAAGGAATATTTTCAAATACCACTTTTCTCAGATTCTGATGAGAACCACCACCCAAGTCCCCCACGGTATTGGAGACATTTTTTAAATATCCAAGGTGGAAAGTAAGTTAATTTCTTAAATTACTTCCCATGTGATTTGATGATTGCACTGTGACATCATTCACCTCCTTTCCGAAATAAGACTTAACTAGTATGTTGTTTTTAAGAGTATAGAATCTGCTAATAAATATAAAATTAATGTGTGATAAGATGTTATATTTTCCTGAAAAGTATAAAACAAACCACAAATTAAGCCTATCAAAATCACATTTTTGGCTAAATAAACAATGATAAAGGTTTACTGTTGTGGATAAATTCATAAGAAGAAATGCCATGTAATTAAAGTCAGTAATGAAACATTTGTAATTTATATATTCATTGTTGGGCTTTAAGAGTGAACAAAGAGAGAAAGATTCCGTTCCTGCCCTTCATGATTAAAAGTAAAGAATAAGAAGTGTTATCATGACATCTACTCATAAAAAATTTGCAAACTACATTTTGTTTGAAAACATGGATTTGATAATTTATTAATATAAACTTATTGGTAATGTAATCATGCAAGCTTTATTTCCAACACTGATAATACTTTGTTTGTATCTAAATAAATACTATTTCCTTATTTATGAAGTTTAGATATTACCCTTTGACTTTTTGTGATTCTAGATGAGAATTTGGCTCTCCTTCGCCACCACCCTCAATTCCTTCCCTTCTACCCACCCATGTTCCCACTAGAACATATTTACTGTTTTGGAGTACACAGTGTTTAAATTTTAAATAATTTTGCCCTTGTAATATTGTTCATCAAGCCAAGGGTATACAATGATGACTTTGTCATTACTATCTATATTTTCTTGAAGTTACTTATCTCATTTACTTAGATTTACATCAACAATCACTAATATTTTCTAAATGTTTCCACACATCTGTCAAACAGATAATATTTTTCATATTCAAAAACACATTGGATAATCTAACAGTCTCATTTCTTTCCTGGAGACCTTTCTCCAATGGCCCTCCACCCTCCTGTTCAATCCATACCAGTTGCTGACTAGGCCTTAAGAACTGTTGTCGTCTTCTAACATCCAAAGAGAACTGCTCTGACAATGTTCCCAGGGCAGTGTTTGAATTGATATCCTTGTCTGCCATGACTGGCAGTGTCCAGACCTTGCTTCTAGAGTACATGTAATAACTTCAGATAATTAGGATAGGATAATTTATGGACTTTACCCATGCATGAACGTTGCCAAGGACTTGACGTGCATTACATCATTTATTCTCTCCATATCTCTTTGAGTCTGGTACTCATTATTATGATCCCTATTTTACAGATGAGGAGACTGAGATTCAGAAACATTCAGCAACTTATCACACAGATATAGGGTACCATAACCTGCTTCCAAACCTAAGTTTTATTGTATCCCTGAGGTTTGCCCATAACCACCTGAGTGCACTGTCTTCATAGTGTATGAGGCATATTCAGCTCTGATTGCTGGGGGAGAAGACAGGAAAGGCCTGGAAGGTAAATGGAAGGTTTGTGCTTCTTAAGGAAACAACTCGCTGGTCAGATATTCTTGGACAAGTCACATGACATCTAACAATAATAATCATTGTGAGAACCAAAATTTATGGGACATTTATTCATAGATAGGCACTTTTGCATGTTTTAGTAATTTTAGTCCCACAAGAATCTATGGGTGTAGGTGTTACCATTATTATTTTTTATCTCATTTTATAAGTGGAGAAGCATATCTCAGGGTTCCATGTGAGTGATTTGAATTAATCATCTCTAAATCATGTGTTTCTAAAAATACAATTTATTTTAAAAAAAGTTATAAAAACCTAAGTGTTCTTATTGGATTTGCACATCTCCAAGAGAAGAAAATGCTCAGAAAAATATTTATTGGAGCTTCCAGAGTCACACAGCTAGTGGAGATTAGTACCCAAAAGTGAGGATTCCCAGTTTAATGTTTTATCTTAAATGAAATAATGCAGTTAAAGAGGGTGGGGGGACAGTAAAAGAGGCAAGGCCCAGAGGTAAAGAATATGCAATATGAAAGTATCTACCACCATCTTTTCTTTCATTCAGCTAAGTGCGAGGTCCCAGAAATACAAGGAATATAAAAGTGAGTATAAAAGCCTTTTATTCTTAGAAGGAGTTCACAATAAAAAATAAATAAATTAAAAAAGAACAACAGGTTAAGAAATTATTTTAAAACCTTATAATAAATATAACTATTTGCATACTTAGTCCAAAAAAGAGAATTGGATGTATAATTTAGCATCTGGAATTTAAAGTATTCATAATGGAACTTTCAATTTCACTAACTCACTATCAAAGCTTCTCTACCTCAGTAAGTGGTTCCATCCTTCGCCACCCACTCTCTCCAAAAATCAGCAGGCACCTTTAGAAACCTCACATCCTGTAGCCAATTCATAAAATAAATCTTCTTAATTCTATTTCCAAGATACATCTCAAATGCAACCACTTCTCTGCTTTCCACAACTCTAGTCTAAGCCAGCCCATTCTCTTGTCTGGGCTTTCAATATAGCTTATAAATAGTCTCCCTTCATCCACTCTGGCACCCTACAATCCTTTTTTTTACCCAGCAAGCAATGAATTTTTTACCCATTTTTTTATCCAGCAAAACATGGGAACTAGATGATGTCACTCTCTTTGTTAAGGCTACCGATGGGCATAATAGCCTATTTGTTGTATATGATAACTGAGCTTATTAGTGCTTTTTCAGATAAACTCAAGAAGGAACAACTAGCATCCCTAGTCAGCTGCAACCTACTAGCAAAAAGAGCCATTCATGAGTTTAAATACTGGAATGTATCACATGAGATGGTTCTTCACAGAGCGAAAAACAACAACATTGCCAGTTAGATCTTCATAATGCAAAAATGTTCTAAAATCATTTCCCTACCACCTTAGAATCCACTTACTGTCACCCATCTTTGCTCCCCTCAATATGTGATAAAGATGGAACTTCAAGTATTCTGCATTATTTTATGTATTTATACATGTGAGTCCAATCCCCCCAAATAGAAGATAAATTCTTATTTTGTTATCCAAGATCATATTTCTAGGGATAAAAAGAAAAAAAATGCAAAGGTGAACAGAGAAGCATGATCTTAATACTCTGGTAACTCAATCAAGTGGGATAGAAAGGTATTTAATGCATAATTACAAGTGTGATTGTGGAAGTGCGGGGTGTTTAGGGAGCATTGCAAAGGCAATGCCTGCCTGAGCAAGGGATCATCGAGGCTGGGACCTGAAGAATAGGCAGTGTTACAAGTTTTATCCCATCAGTAACTTCAAGCAAATGACTTAACCAGACTTTAGTTTCGTTGTCTCTCTGGGGTGAAAATGCCTACCTGATACAGAGTTGTGACAAGAATAGAGTGATAAAACAGATCTGAAAACACATCAAATACCTGAGAGTGTTAATTTATAAATGTAAGCTCCCGTCATTGTCTGGTGTCTCCTCTTTGGCATCCACAAACAACAGGCTTTTCCTCTCTGCATTCTCAAGACCTTACACTAACATGTCTCCCGCTTAGAAACCCAGGTTTTATATAAAAGATGATGAAATGCCTAGTTCCAGAGCCTCCTTTCCCTCTGGCTGCCAAGTAGTGTTAATGGATCGATATAGCTGGGAGATTATTGCTGGTGTGGAGGATTGTTCCATACAGTCTACAATTTCTTTATACCCAAAGGTTTCCAACCTAGTAGTAAAAGGATTGCACTGTGAGATCAAAAAGAATAGAAAGTTAGCAATCAGTTTATTAGGAAACTGAATGCTTCAGTGGTGCTTTTGTAGGCCCTGAAAGGCACTAGCGGCTTTTTCATCATACTTTCATTTGCAACGTGGCATTTTCATAATTCTCCTTTCAGACACCAGTGTCTGTGCAGAACGCTGTGTGACCTCTATGTCAGGTTGTAACTAAACAAATACATGCACAGAAGAGAAATTCTATCTATAAAGTGATAGCTTGATCTATAAAATGACACCCATATTGATTTTTGTGTATTTCCAATGGCTTGACTGATGTTTTTCATTCGATTAGCAAGTTTCAGCATCATGGAAACACAACACGTTGTTAACATTTGGTCAAAACTGGAGATGAATTTTCTTGTTTGTTTATTTTGGGGCTTAGTCCTCTGGTTACTCGAGGTTAATTTTCAAGGTCAGTGAACTGAGGCATACTTCTAACAGAGCTCACAGAGTTTTAAAATATTCCCTCTTCTCCACCCCCTCCTTCCTCTCCTTGGCACCAAAATATTGATCGGCTTCCTATGGAGGTAACCAGAATGCATGCCAAGGAGGGAGCAGCAGCCTGCAGAAATACAAGACTAATGCTGCGAGCTTCTATTTGCAATTAATTTGCCTTTTATTTGAAGAAAGCAATCTTTTATGAATACAAAAGTAATGTAAGTTCATTGTGGTACAAAATTCAGAAAAGGCAAATATTGTAAAGAAGTAACGAAATTACCTGCAATCCCATAGTTAGCCATAAACAATAATAAATTTTCAATTTGGTTTTTAAATACTTTCTTGCTGATTCCTCTTAAGGATTTATAGAACCCTGAACCAAAAACATCTATGCTAATTATTCTGATGTGTCACCTAATGTTGATTTTATACATATGTGTGTGTGTATGTGTGTCAAGGCGGGGGGGAAAAAAAGGAGACATATGTCTGTCCTTCGCTCGTATATGGAATAGCAGATTTTTGTAATTCTTAAATTCTATGAAGTATGTTTTTATTTTACAATGTATATGTTAAGAGATCCCTTTCACCAGTAAATGTATTGGTGCCAGAACATTTAGGGGGACAACAAGATAAACCAGGAAGACAAAATCAAAGTGGGGCTGAAAATGGCAAGATGTAAAGCTGGAAAAAAAAGATAGGTGGGCTCCAGCTGAAGATAAGTAATTATAGCAGATGACTTATGTGGAGTCTGACATCCCACTAACCTGGATTCTTCTCTTTGCTCTACCACCTCACTGCTGTAAGACCTAAAACAGTTTACTTAATTTCTCTGTGCCTCCGTTTTCTCCACTGTATAAAACGGGCCTCATAGCAGTACCTACCTGAGATTTAAAAGTGAATATATTTAGCCCTAGCCAGTGTGGCTTCCTTGATTAGACCATTGTTTCATACAACAAAAAATGTATTCCTGGTCAGGGCACATGCCCAGGTTGCGTGTTTGGTCCCCAATCAGGGTGTGGGGGGCGGGGAGGCAACCAATTGATGTTTCTCTCCCACATTGATGTTTCTCTCTCACATTTATGTCTCTCTCTCTCCCCCCTGCCTTCCTCTCTCCAAGATAAAAACTAAATCAAAATAAATGTTTAAAGTGAATACTTGTAAAGCACTTATAATAGGCCCCTCAGACAGCAAGCTGCTGGCAGTAGCAATAGCACAACATTTATTAGACTCTGAGTTAAATGTTTTACATACATTGCCTCATTTACTCCTACACCATCCTATAAAGTAGGATTAAATGAGGATGTATCCAGAATACTTTATCATCCATAAGCTTGAATTACAAGTGAGAAAATGGAGGTTGAGAAAAACGATTCATTATCTTGCTCAAGGCCACAGAATTTGTGAATGATGGAGCCTAAGTTCTCACCCAGGTTTTGCAGCTGCAAATTATACTATTTTTTAAAGTCTGGTATTAGGACCACCATCCATATAATCAGAATCTCTGTAACAGAGTCCAAAAACTTACAAGCTTACCAACTTCCTCAGGTGGATTTTGGGCCTCACATCATAGCTCTTTGCCTTACAGCAATCTACATGGGAAAGGTACGTTGTCATATTTCCAGAGATGGCTAATGTGAAAACTTCCATTAAGCTCAAAAACTCTTCAGTTTCATTCAGAGCCCTGCACAAAGCAGGCTCTCAGAAAATACCAAAAAATAATCTTGCAGGTGGTGAGACTCACCTCCAAGAAAAGTCCCACAGGGTACAATGCAGGAACAGGGCTGTAGTAAATGCTGCCTTTTTCCCACCTGAAGGTGTCTGTTTGCATGTGATTGATTTTTATCTTTCACTTGATGGATTGATACATAGATTTAATTATATCATGTACTGCCCCATCAATACTGCTTTGCAGCTATTTTACATTCAGCCTGGGTGCCAGATTGAATTAAATGGTTTTTTAAAAGCCTATAAAGCAGGAAAATATCTTTCCCTGGTTGGTATTTTTTTACATATTGGTTACTAAGAGTCTGTAAGCTAAAGCGGGCAGTAAAGTTCATTTGCTGGTGAGGAAGCCAATTTGACTTTTATGGCCCTTAATTTTTTTTATGGTGCACAGAGCAGAATTATTGGTGCTGCTCCTAACTGACACACTTCTGTACCTGTCAGGGTTGAGGGCACCTCTATGTGGGAAGCAATTATCCTGACCACCTCTAAGGAGATAAATGATCATATACAAACAACTTCCAGATTCTGGTGATAAGATCCATTTATATGCAATTATTCCTATACAGCCTCCCAGAAGGATAACTGCTTTTCTTGCTTTAAAACTGGGTGTAATATATTATAGATTTCGAGTAATGGCGGATAGAGTGAAAAGAGCTTTTATCATTTAAAAAAGATTACTGTCACTGCTGAAGAATTCTCAAAAGAGGTTATTAACCCATCATCTTTCTTGTGTGCCTACTATGTGCACATACTGTTCTACAAATGAAGTTTGCACTAGGAAGAAAAAACAAAAACAGGCAAAGGACCTATTTTCATGGAGCTCACATTTCAATGAGGGGAGTTAGGTAATAAACAAAAATAGACTTATCAGGAGATGTAGCATGAGCTGAGATTGGGGGGAAAGGCAAGATAAGGGGTAGAGAGTAATTGGAGGGAGTTCTACTGTAGATGGGGCAGTTAAAGAAGGTGTCACTGATAGAAGGTAACACATTAGCAATATACTATCTACCTCATATAGGTAGGAAGAGATGTTTAAGATTTGAGGATTTTTCTACAGTGTTGTTGTATGTGTGAAAATTGTTGCTTCATTCAACAAATAGAGGATAATGTATTCTTACTCTGAACTTATTTTGAACTTATTTTGACTTACTTTGAACTTCACACATTTTTTCTTTTTCCACACATCTTTTTTCATTCATTTATTCCATAACTGTTTTGACTCTTAAATTTTCCAGGGACTGTGCCAGGACTGGAGATATAACAGCCCATAGTTATGGAGCATTTATTAAGTGCAAAGCACTCTGCAGAGCAGCTTACATAGCTCTACGGACTGGTAGAACAGATAGTATTTCTACTTCACTAATATGGGATGAAACCCAGGTGAGTTAGAGATGCTTATGTTCTCATCTCTGTTTAGTGCCAGAGCTCAAACTACAATCAGGTTTTCTGACCTTTATTTTCATTTTCCTGAATAAAATGTTAAATTAAGTTCTTTGTCCTCTTTTGAGGCAAATGAGATCATGTACATCCTGAAATAAATATACCTCATAGATCAATAAACCTCAAAAGGCTATATACCTTGAACCCCCTGCCTTCGGACAAATAATTTAGCATTAGCCTCATTTCTAGATGAAGCTTTCACTAATAGAATTCAATAAGCTCAGGAAACAGGTAACTTTATCATATATACCAGATACCTAAGTATATGGCCCCTCTAGTCAGCAAGGGCCTGCATAGCATCCTTTTCTCTTCCGTAACCCCTGAGAACATCTCTGTGGACTCACCTCCTCCTTCATACCTCCTCCTTCATGCCCCTTCAAGCACAACTCCAACCCCACACAGGTTAGTCCTCACTGCTGCCTGTTCGCCTGCCCGCCAATTGAAGCAGTCCTTCTGAAGCCTGGGCTGGCCACCAGAATGGTTGTCCAACTTTTACGCACTAAGATCAAAAGTTTTACGAATCCACCCTGTGTTCATAGAATCTTAAAAGAACAAAAGGACCTCACAGATCATCCTAGACCCGTGGTTGGCAAACTGCAGCTCGCGAGCCACATGCGGCTTTTTGGCCCCTTGAGTGTGGCTCTTCCTAAGCCTTAGGAGTACCCTAATTAAGTTAATAACAATGTACCTACCTATATAGTTTAAGTTTAAAAAATTTGGCTCTCAAAGGAAATTTCAATCATTGTACTGTTGATATTTGGCTCTGTTGACTAATGAGTTGACCACTGTCCTAGACCAACCTCCATCCTTCACAAATGGGATCCAGAAAGGATCCATGACTTATGGATGGTTAGTCTTAGAACCAAACTAGAACATTCTGTTCTGTTCTGTACAAACAAAACAAAAATGAGTATTTGGGGTGTTTGATAGAAGACTGATAGAAGAGATATGGGGTGGGGTTGACTTTTTGACACCTCTCAGGTTACATCTCCTAGCCAGCCAGTGACTCTGCCCACCCATGGGTAAGTCCATTTCCAACCTGCTCTTCATGATGATTGGTTTTCTCTATGTCTGATTGAATGATGGTCCACAGGAAATTTTCTGGACTTGTTCCACTCATTGTAGGGTAGGGTGACTGATAAAGAATGAGCTAAAATAAATCAGGATCCTTTTCCTCTAGATAATAATACACATTTCATAAATAACTAGTGATGACATCATCAACTTACTTTAGACACAATTAGCATAATGAACATCACCTTCACTGTAAACATGACAAAACTGTGACACAAAGAAGGGAAGATTACACAGCCAGCTTGTGGAAGAAAGAGAACAGAAAAACTAAATTCAGACCATTCCCAGCTTGATATGAATTACTCTAAGCCATTTTTTGATGCAGGAAAAAAAAAGGAGGCAACAATAGAAATTGCAAATATGTATTGACCTCTGATTATATGCAACGATTCTCCCTGGCTCATTTATCCTCATAGCATCCCTATAAGCTAGGTATTATTATCTTCATTATACATATGAGAAAATTCAAGCTTAGAAGAATTAAGTATTGACCAAGGTAGTAAATTAAATACATGGCAAAGCCAAGCCTTGTATGCCTGCCACCTGATTCTTCAGTTCACACCTAACCAATATACTGAACTTAATATATTTTTATTGATTTCAGAGAGGAAGGGAGAAGGAAAGAGAGATAGAAACATCAATGATGAGAGAGAATCATTGATCAGCTGCCTCCTGCATGCCCCCCACTGGGGATCTAGTCCACAACCCGGGCATGTGCCCTTGACTGGAATTGAACCCAGGACCATTTAGTCCATAGGCAGACTTTCTATCCACTGAGCTAAGCCAGCCAGGGCTATACTGAACTAGTATTGAAGGCTTTCCTTGCCAACATGAATAATGGGTCTGGCCAACTGTAGATCCCCATCATAACTCTTAACTAGTCTTCTTATCTCCAGTGTTCTTTCTAAAATGATTATAAAAACACTAAAAATCATAGGAATGATTATAAAAATACTAATAATGTTTCCCTTGATCTTTCCATACATACCATGCCCACACCTTTGTTCATGCGGGGCCTCCTGCTTTGAATCTCTTCCTCCCTCCCTATGGCAGGCAGAATTTTGCCCCACTCCCTCACCCCAGTGCCATACCCATGAATATGTTACCTTTTATGGCCAAATGGATTTTTCATATTGTAGAAGGGTAGAAGAGGAAGTCAGAGAGATGCAAAGCATAAGAAGGTTTTAGTGCACCCCTGTTGACTTAATGATGAAGGGAGCCATGTGTCAAGGAAATAAGAACCAGTCTTATAGCTGCAAGGGGCAGAATTCTGCCTATAACCAGTGAACTTGGGATTTAACCCTGAATCTCAAATGAGAACTGCAGCGCTAGCTGATAGCTTGACTTTAAGGCAGTAAGGCCATAACCAAAGTTTCCAATCATGTCCTGCTGAGCTTCTGACCTAGAGAAACTACCAGATAATAAATGACTATGGTTTTGAACTGCTAAATTTATGTAATTAGTAAGGCAGCAATAAAAATAAATGAATGCACTCCCTTCTGTCTTGTAAGCTTCTACTCTTCTTTCAGGGTCCACCTGAAATAGGAACGCAACTTTATTTGCTTAGTTTTACTAAATTTATTGGGGTGACATTGGCTAATAAAGTGTGTCCCAAAATTCACGCAAGATTTGAATTTTACACCATTTGTGCCATAAAGTGTTGCCAACGGAAAAAAAGATAGCATGACAGCTGACAGTTCAGGGTTATTAAAAATGGAGAGTTACATGAAAGAACAACGCATTTTCATTGTTGAGCAATATTTTAAAAATAATGAAGGTTTGGCAGCTACAGTTCGCAATTTTCATGTAAAATATGGTCGGAATAGTTATTTAACTTCATCAACTGTGAAGAGATTACTTAAAAAATTTAGGGAGACTGGACCAATTAGTGATCTTAAACACTCTGGCCGTCCTTCAACAAGTCGTTCAACACAAAACATCGAAGCAGTTCGTGAGAGTGTTGCTGAGAGTCCAGGGACATCAATTTGGCACCATGGTCAAGAATTGGACATTTCGAGAAGCTCTTGGAGGCCATTTACCCGATATCCTATTCCATACATAACCCTATGCTGTATACTTTATGACTCAATAAAAAATTTACAATTTTTAATTATAAACCTGTGTTTTCTATCAAAATTACTTCTTGCATGAATTTTGGGACATGCTTTAAAATTATGTAAGTTTCAAGTGTACAATTCTATGACACATCGTCTGCATGCTGCTTTGTACATTCACCATCCAAAGTCAAATCTCCTTCCACCACCATATTTTGAATCCCCTTTACGCTTTTGAACAAATATGTGAAATTTTCCTGATGTCTCTTCTGTCAGCCACTACCTCTACTCTACTCTTCCACAAGGTAAACACTGTAACTTCTCAATGGTAAACTGAGCTGTTTCTTGAAAGAAAAACGAGAGGGAAGAGACCACTGCAAAAAAGAACACATTTTTTTCATATGCAAATAAGGCATCATTCCAGACAAAGAGTCTTAAAACAAAGACAGTTCAATATGGTCCATGCCTTGCACTTCATCTGTGCAGATTTCATGTTAAAACAAATCGTGTGTTTGTCCATGTTGTTTACTGTGGGATGCAATCTGTTGGAAAAACAAGAGCCTTTCTGTAATCCAAAGTCATGCCTAAAGCCAACCACATCCTCCTGAAATGTGTCCAGCCTGTAGCCCCAGGCTGAGTGGGCTCTCCTCCCACTCTGGCTCCCGACCAAGCTGTCACCACAGCAGGCAGCCCAGGCACCGTGGAGAAGGGCACAATCTGTGATGCTGATGGTGGGCACCGTCATGGGGCTCCAAGCTCACCCTTCAGGGGAGGAAGAGCCCTTTGCAAGAGAAGCTTTTGTTTCCTTCCCCGCTCTGGCCTCTGTTTTTCTATAAATGAAATGGCTCCTTCACACCACATCTCCTTTCCCATTCAAAGCATCAGTTACTGTGCTCTTGGAGCTGGGTCAAAAAACTACCCTTGTGAGTTCTGTCAGCTACAAAGTGAAACTTAAGCAAAGAAAATAGTCTACAGAGGGGAGCCTCTTCCCCAGGAAACTCTTTGCACTAAACAATCAGTTAGAAATAGATAGTTAGTATGTCATGGGCCACTAATAGTGGATCAAAATCCATTCAGTCAATTCCCACATCCCATGGGCCTTCTTTTCCCTAAAGCGCACATCACATTGTATGTATCGTTGTGCCATGTTCAATCACTGTAGGTAGGCCTCTTAAGGAGGGAGAAATATCTATCTAACAATTTGGAGTTGAATACTGGATGAATGAGTTGGTTGGGGAACACACCAAAGATTCGGCTAATCCAACAAGTCCATTTTTCTCCTTGCCAGAGTCTATATACATGGAAATATGTCCACTTATGGGTTTGTAGAGAAGAAGCCTCATTCAAAAATATGGACCACCTGTAGTAGTTCATGCCAAATTTATAATGATTAATCCTGGTCTGGACTAATGTCCTCCCCTTCTCATTGTTTGGACCAATGAGAACAGCCCTCTGCTACCCACTGGCTATTATTTCTCCAGGTAATAATGAGCGAGGAGAGGGTTGTTAGGTCTGGTTTACTGGAATATCTGGTAGCAAGTACATTCTGTGCATTTTCTTTTGGAAGTTCTGTAGGGAAATGACTGTCGAGAAATCCCTGATAAGATATTATCATCATAGCATTCCTGGCTGGTATTAGAAGAACAGGAATGAAAAGCTGTGGTAGCTTATATGATCCAAGCGAATGATACCCTGACCTGTGCTGAGATACCTATTCTCTAAAGCACAGGCAGTGCTCAGTTTCTCAGAGGGCCCTTGTTTGAGCAAAGAGTAGGGAGCAAGTCAACAAGCCACCCTGTGATTTCCACCCTTTGATTGCCAAGTCAGTGCAAGTAAGGAGCAAAAGGATGGGGGCAGGTGAGCCTCTGAAGCAGCTTTGCTGACTGACCATTGCAGTCAACTCCTGCCTGGGGTGCTCCTTTTAAGAGCTTAGCATCCCAGGGGTAAGAGAGCCAGGCCTCAAGACAACACTGACTAAGAATTACTGGGCTCACTACATCCAACAGAAGGACTCATGAGCATGGAAATAGTTTTCCTACATTCTTAACATACCAGAAGCACTGGTGTTTTCTCTCACAACCTGAGAATCAGGACAGGGGCATACAGTTCTACAAAAATATATGGCTCATGAAGAAGGAGAGCAAATCAGGTCCAGGCCCATGGAAGGAAGGGATGAGAAGTGAGGGGTGAAGGGAAGCTGATGAGGTGCCAAACTGGATCCTGAAAGAGCAATCCAGGTTTAACTCAGTGACTCACTTATTCACTCCTGGAACAGATATCTGTTGCCTGCCTGCTCTACATCAGGTCTCTTAAAGATCTGTGGTACAAATTAGAATATAAAAGCTCTGACAAATACTGCAATAAAAGGAAAAAAAATATTTAACCCAAGGTTCCCCAGATGTATTTAATACTTAGAATCCTATTTTTTTTTCCTTCTAAGAACACTTCGGCCACATTAGAGAATTTGTATTCCCTGGGATACAGTTTTAGAAATGCTAAGATAGAGAAAATTGTACTTAAATATCATTAAAGGGCAAGTGTATCATCATATTTATCAGATTTTTCAGTCATTTCCATACAATCCTGATATGAAAAAAAAAAACACTAAGAATTTTCATACAGAGGCACCTTGGTAGGGAGGCATCTGGCTTCAAGATGCAGATAAATACCACAGAGGTCAAATTAGCAATATCTCCCAATATTAGGGAATGCTGAGTGTACCTGTTATAAGGCACCATGTGTGTGAGGCAGCCATCGGCTCTGTGCCTGAATTCTACACAATGTAGGCTTAAGGTGGACACTGAATCAGGCTCAATGTAGCCACAGGAAAGTCCTGAGATAGCAACTCAACCACACTGCCAGTTAGGTTCATTCATGCAATGATCATATGGAGTGCTTATTATCTTCAAACATGAACTACAGCATCTCTTATAATTTTCATCTCTGCATAATTTCCATTTTAAAGGTGAGAAAACTCAAGGAAGTAGAGGTAACTAGGTTTGCCCAAAGTCACACAGCTAATATGTGACAGAGCTGAGACTGAAATCCAGGCCCGCCAGCTTCCAAAGGCAATGAAAGGCATCATAACACTCTCCAAGGGGAAGTCCCACAGGTGCCCAGCAGACTGCAGAGTCCAAAGGCCTTTGAGGTCAGAGCCTGGTACAACCACCCTCACTGCCGGAGAAACAGGGTGCACATAGGCCCAGGTGGAGAGCAGCAATGAATCCAGCTTTGGCCATTTAGAGAAGATACAGGCAGAGGAAACCTGTCTTGAGTTGGCAATTATTCAGCCTTTAAATAGGAAAATTTACTTTCTGTAACCTGGGAGGAAATTAATCTAAATGACAATGGAGTAAAATTAACAATCACAAAATGCAGACTTGAATTTTAAGTCCCTCGCCAGCATCTTCTGTGCTTTAAAAGAATGATGGTGCAGCTGATACAAATTCATGAACATATCTCTCAAAGAATTGTCTACTCTATAAAATCAATAATGCATACTCAATAAAATAATATTAACTGCATAAAACAAATTAGATCCATTTTATATGGGGCTTTTGATAATGCTGTGGCATAATTAGTCATCACATTCAATGGTGTGAACTAACTGATTTATAGGCCTGAACACTGTGCCATAAACTTATGCTGGTGCTGTCACACCTTTGGCCCACAGACTGAAGGGTCCTGGGTTCAGTTCTGGTCAAGGGCACAAACCTTGGTTGCAGGCTCAATCCCCAACCCTAACTGGGGCACTTGTGGAAAGCAACCAATTAATATGTCTCTCTTACATCCATGTTTTCCTCTTTCTGTCTCTCCCCCTCCCTTCCACTCTGTCTAAAAATCAATAAAAAAATATCCTTAGGTGAGGATTAACAACAATAACAACAACAACAAAAATTGCACACCTCTGGAAAACTAGCACAGCAGAGAGTGGTACAAGAGATGTAGCTAGATTCGAGCAGGTCTCATTGATTTCACAAGAATGGCCTCCTACTGCCCAGAGGTCCTTATGGTCCTTGTTCAATTACAACTTGTCTTGTTCTCTTCCACATAATAAATTCTGATATTCTCCTCCTTGAGTGTTAGTAATGCATTGCAGCCCCAAATATTGAAACATTGCCTCCATAACTACCTGCATGTGTATAGGTCAATAGCTATTAATATTTAGTGATAAGAACTTCTGTTTCTTCTCCAAGGCAGCAGAGCCAGTGCCCCATGCTAAGGCTCTCCCCCACAGCCGTGGACATCTTGGCTCACAGCACCCTACTCGTGTTGCCTTCTTTGGAACTTCATTCCTCTTGTCCCTGTTCTCCTCCCATTCAAATCTTCCATATTTTTCAAACCACTTCCATGAACACTGATCGAATCCCTCCTTGTGATAAGGAAACCCGTTGACCTTACTTCTCACTTGGTGATTATTCTTATACCACCTGGAGACAATTACTTTGTCATTGTCTTATATTGCCATTTAATTCTTATGATTTTGTTTAACATAACATTAGGCAGGATAGGCTCTCTTGTGGTGTCTCAAAAAGAAACCCTATATCTTAATGTTATCACCCTTTGAAAGACTGTCAATCACATAAAGTCTAAGGAGGATGACCAGGGTCTCTCCACCATTCAGAGACTCAGAGACCCAAGTACCTTCCATCTTGGGATGTTGCTACCTCAATGCCTGACCCTCAAAGATACCATAATGGGGAAAGAGGAAGCATGAAGATAGCTAGTTATCTCAGTTCTTCACTGCTGATCCTTGAAGTAACACATATCACACTCACTAACATGTAATTGACTAGTCATACAGCCCACCTATCAACAAGGAGGCTGGGAAGTGTATCATTCCCCAGTGTTCCAAAAGAACAGGAAGATTGGATATGGGTGAGCCCTGGCCTAGTATTCTCTGCCACAGCGAGTTTATATTAGGTCTCCCAAATAGACTGGGACATCAGTGATGACAATGAGTTAAGTGCTTTGGTGATATGGTAATGGGTTGGCTTGTCTGCCTTCTCTAAAGTCCTTCAGTTCAAGGCACTTCTCAGACATATCCTTGGGATCCTGCCAGAGTTCCTAGAACTGTACCTCATATATTAACACCACCTTAGAAAGTATTTACTGATGGGATTCATCTGAAGACTGGCAGGGAAAACATCATATCTGATCAAGTTTTGTCCCTTCCATAGTTCTTTGCCCCATTTATTGCTGCAGATAAAGTTGCAGCTTACAAGACAAATGATGTAGCAAGGATGTCAGAATTTCTTGTGGCTATCTCAATCGACACACGCAAATGCCACAACTCTGAAATTTCCCCCTTAGCTGGTTTGTATTCCAGGACCGAATAAAGCCAACAACGATGGACAAGACCCTACTAAGGAAAAAATGAAATGACAAAACCTGGCAAGAAATATGTTTATGATACAATGCAACCCAACAGCACATTTCCCCTGAGCAGCCTGAGATAGAAAGGCTCAAGGCTGAGACAGGGGTATGCCCATTAAGAGATGGGAAAAATGATACCTGAAAAGGTTAAGCTTCTTGGTCATAGTCACACAGCCATCCAAGAAAAGCCAGGGAGAGGACCTGCAAGGTTGCTGGCTTGGAGCTGTTCCTGTTAAGCTAGATGATGTTCATTCGTCACTGACAGCTTTGGGGGAAAATGGATCAATAAGCACTTCCCTTTGGGTCACTTTCCTGCTGTGTCGGATTTCTATCTGCAAATGTTTAAAGAGTTCCCATTTACCTGGGGTTTTATGGCTTTGTTATAATTGCCAACACTGAGAGAAAGCTGCCTTCCGTCTGGCTTCTCCTCCTGCAGGGAGCAGTCCAAAAACCATGTCATCTCATTCGTAGAACAAAAATGCTTTGAAGGAAAACAAATGCTGCTTTTTTTCCCCCTTAAAAAATTGTTGAATTGCCTGGAAAAGTCAGATAGTGACTTGCAAAAAAAGCCTTCCCTTTAGGTTGTCCAACTACTGGCAGGAGAGGATGGATGACTGCCATGGGTTTTCTGAGTGCCTGGTCCAGGTCACCATGAGGGGCTGGAAGATTAGTCCTGAGTGTCAGGACACCACGGTCAAGCAGCTCTCAGCCAAGGTTTCTCCATTTCAAATTCGGGGTCTATGTCCCCATTTTTATATAATGAAATATATATGTTGTGCATACCTTTATATAAATAATTATTAATAAGCATTATCATGAAGATAGCTAGGGAGTAACATTAGCACATGTACTTATAACTAGTTGATAATGTGGCCTGGAGTTTTTAGCCTATTTTTGCATGAACTTTTTATTTCAACTTATATGTTACTTCATATGCAAGTACATCCCCACCAATATATATTCTTTCATGTTAAGAAAACAGTGAGAATCAATAAGCTTTTGTTTGCCATTTTTTGTTTTTTTTCCCTACTACAACATCCTTCAGCGCATACCTGCCTTTCAAGTAATGCACACAAATATAAAAATGTAAAAGATGAGGCGGGGGGGAGGAAGCAGAGGAAAAGAAATGGTGTTTTGTAATTTATCAAGATAGGAGTATTGACAATTCAATTTCATAGCAAAAAAAAGCAGTGAATGTGCTTGTTCCGTATTATAACTCTTTCTTTGTGTAGTCTACTCCTTTTCTCTCCTTGGATCTCCTAGCTCAAATGTGTTTTCAGTTTAAATGTATTCATTGCTAAAAACAAAATAGGATTTGTAATGTTGGGAAAGGGTGCTACTAAATTGAATAAGGTGAAGCCATTCTGAGTTTGAACCGGTGAATTACAGAATATATAATAATCAACTCTTTTAGGAACTATTTATATTCCAAGGGGCAGCTTTAATGAATGCCTGTGTCATTTGCTCTACCATTTTAAAAAGTATATTTTTTAGTGTATTTGGCACATTTCCTATCACTTTCTTGAAGCTATTTAAGGAAACTTGACTGTGTGAGTATATAAAGTAAACATCTGTCTATCCCTGGCAAAATAATAAATAACTCAGAATAAACAGATAAAACTAATGCAGCTGAGCCATTCAGCTCTGAAGCTTGGGTCTTCAGAGCAAAGGAGAAGGTAATGGGAAGAAGAGAAGACAAATTACAATTAAATACCTCCTCTGAGCAGGCCCTCTGCTACATGCTTTACATAAAATACATATATCATTGTATTGTCACAGAATCCTATGAAGTTGATGTTATCTTCATTTTGAAAGAAAAAAAAATGGTCAGAGGGTAGAAGGACCTGGGAAAGAGACACAAAGAATTTAAAAACTTTTCTATATTCCTCCCAGTGGAAAACAGTTAGCTTTGAGCGCAAACTTGTATGGCTCCAAAATCCATAGATTAAAAAGAGCTACTTATAGCTAAAAAATAAATGTATTTTTTTACAAATTCTCTGTTTTTACTGTCAATATTCTTTCCTCATTTTTATACCTGTTGTGAGTTAGGACAAGTACATATGAAAACACCTTGGAAAAAGTGAGACATCACAATAGCTGTGTTGACAATGAAAACATTTCTTATGCTACTCTTATTAAGACGACATTCTTTCAATATGTCAACAAATAGAACTCAACTCAGGACTGGGGATAGTGCAAAAGAAGGAAATAAATTGTTCTTAATACAAAAAAAGTGAATCTGGGGTTTTCCTTGAATTTCATATTGATCTGTAGTCTTTCAAGTTCAATAATATTTTTGCACACCTACTATGCAAAAGTACTGTGTCATAATCTAGATGAAAAGCACACCTGAGGCTTGCAAAGTACTACAGTACAACTACTAAAATCCAGCACCTACGGACTGCTATTTCTATCTAACGTTTATCTGTGTGTTTGACAAAGATTGCAATGGTGGAAAGACACTGCTTCAGGTCATTAAACATAGATGAAAATTTCCATTTCTAATACAATTTTGTTTACCAAAACACAGTCCCAGGCAGCTCTGTTCACTTCTAACACTATTTTAAAGACGTAAAGGATCGTCTCTGTAGCCCTCTCCCCAGCACGTTTTACATTATCTCAAAGCATTACTAGAATCTGCCTCTATATAAACATCCCAAGTAGAGTATAGGAAAATTAATGTTATTCCCCTCTCCCCTCCCTGACCCCAGCTCTAGTATTCCCATACACAGAAGCTCAAGCACAAATATGGGTAGAGAACTCTTTGGGGAGGGCACAGTATTCCAAAGCCATATGTTCTCTTTAAAGAGAAACGATCGGAGCACCATTTTAGTCGTTGTGTATCTGTCTGCTTCCAATTCAGAGTCAGATCTCAAGTAACATATGTAAAAGCAACTGTGTAATGACCACTGCAGACGCCATTTCTTTCCCTCCTGTCCAGGAGATGGGCTCCCACAGAAACAAACCTCACATCTGGGCAGCACTGAATTGTGCCCCCTGACCTCTGTGCTGCAGCCACATTGACCTTCACACTCTCCACATTCTCTTTCATCCCAGAACTTCACACATGTCCTTCCCTCTGCTCACAACCCTCTCCTCATTCTGAACCATTAAACTCCCAAATAACATTCAGTGCCCACTGCACAGAGGACCTTCCTCTGAGCGCCCACATCTGGGTAAGGTAGCTCTCCATACCCCTGTAGCACCCTGCCCATCCCCTGTAAGGGCCTGCTCACAGCCCACTGTTGCTCTCTGCTGAGTTGCTCTCATACACACTAGTCTGCAAGCTCGGCGAGGGCAAATGCTGCCTCTGTCTTTTTCACTGTTCTACTCTTGGTGCCTCACGTTATGCCTGCACAAAGTAGATGCTCGGTAAATATTTGTGGACTGAATTAATCCATCAATAAATTAATGTTTGTTTATAATCTAAATATTTAATGATAAATCCTATCAGATTTAACTTTAAAGAGAAAAAAGCCCTGTGATGGCCAAAGAATCATAGAAAAATATCTATCTGCCTTCTTTCTTTTTCATCTACCCTTTTATAGGATACTGGACTTCTCTGCAGTTATTCATGGTTTTGTTTGGTAAAGAGCTTTATAAACCCATTTAAGTGGGAATAAATGACAAGATAGTCATTCTCTTTCTTTCCTTACTTATCACTAAGTTCTAAGCTCAAAAGATTCAAGAGCTCGACTGCCTCTTGGCAACTAGACATAAAGGAAAGAATTAACTTGGATGAAGCAATTCTTCCACTCCAGAGTTGGTTTGAGAAAATACTTCCCTAGGGGGGAAAAACAACACATTACCTTTATTGGTCAACTTAATGAAAATCTCAGCAGAATCAAGGTATTTGTGAGCTCCAATAATATCTGAAGAGTTTCAAATGATACTTCATAGAAAACTATTTAATTCCTAATCAGAAAAAAACAGTGCTAAATAAACCTTTGAGGCTCACTATAATGCTCTTTGATCTGTGTTTGTTTTGTTACTTCACAGTGGACAACAACAAATATTCCTGATTGACTGACTGACTAATTGGCTTATTGATTGATGATTGCAATGCCTTAGGGTCCCAGAAAGCATTGAGCCAATGACAGGAGATATTCAGTAACTAACAAGCAAATCTCAGTTAGATAGAGCATGAGAAATGGAAGTGAAGAGAAAGAGCTATAATCCATGGTCCAAAAGATGTGTAATGGTAGAAGAGGAAGAAAGGAGATCTCACTAATGGATGGGAAGGAAAGAGGAGCTAAAAGGCCTTGAGAACCAGTAGAATTTGAGCAGCTCCTTAAAGATGCCCAAGATTTAAGCAAGTAGAACTTGGATAATAGCATATGCTGTTCCAGATAAGAAGATGATAAAAGGTTTGGTGGCAGCAAAATATATGACTAAGACAGAAAATTGTGAATAGTCTAGCTTGGCAAGAGTACCAGGTGTGTGTGCATGAGAGTGTGAGTGGGTGAGTATGGTGTGGGAGGGTTGTGGGGAGAGGGGGCTGGTGAAAAAGGAAGAGGGGAAGATTTAGGGGAGATAAGACTATAGAGTAACAAGTAACTCATGGGCCACAAGGAATAAAACTTTATATTTTATTTAATTTTCTTAGCTTGGAATGCCTATGTGATCAGATCCTTGTTCCATATGTGAGTTTATTGATGCCACTAAAATGCTCAATGTCTCAGTTCTCCCAATTGTTGAATAGGGAAGATAATAACACCTGCAATAAACACATTTCCCGGTGATGTCTCCAAATGCGTATTAGGTCTTATCTAAAGTTCTTTAGCATGTGGTGGTGAAAAGTAATATGGAGTTCATGAGTTGCATTATTTCTATACTCTTGGCAAGAAAATAAAAACCTAGTTTTTACTGTGATATATACATTCCTCTTCCTCTCTGTGATAATCAGCTAAAAATAATACACGCTTATAAAAGTATTCTCTTGATTCCAAAGACCGAGAAGTAATTTTATAAACAATATATGAATGAGTCCCCTATCCAACTGTGCAAATCTCTACCATTTGGCTGTGAAATGTGGCAACTCTCCAGGATCCCATGCAGGAAATAAAATATTACCCGTTGGAACAGCATACAGTGCCGTGTGCCCCATGATCTATCACCCAATGAATATTAATTGATGATGATGAAGCAGAATCACACAGACTAGTGGGAGTTCTGCAGAACTGTTCCCATTTCCCCCACCTCCCATCTAGACACACATCTGCCCAGGAATGCAGGCTTTTTGCCTCACTCCAAACCAGTCCCCGAGGGAAACATTTTCAGCCCAGCTAGAATAGAAACTAGTTTTTAAAAGGTCATTTTTGCTGCCAAGCCTTTTGTAAACTACAAACCATCTCTTTTCTCTTTCTCACTCTTGCTCTCACTTTCTCTTGCACACACACACACACACACACACACACACACACACACTGCTCTCTGCAATACTCTGTTTATTCTGATGCTCTTTGGAAAGGAAGAAGATGATTAAAAATGCAGCTGCTTCTGTGTGGGACAGAGGACATATGGACCATATGAATTAAACTGACTGTAAAACATTTGGAAAATAAGACAGTAAAGTAAATTTTCTTTCGAGTGTGTAATCTGCATGACAACATTTTATTTGAGACACTGACTTGTAGGAAGGGGAGGTGAGAGGAGGGGTAGGACATGGCGTAAGGTGAACATTCACTTGGAGAAACAAAATAGTGTGGAAGTGGAAACCTTGAGCTGAAAGTGAAAAACACCAAAGAGATGACAGGTCCTAGTCATCTGACACACATACCCTGTAACATTCAAGAATCCACAGCCATGACGTGAGCAACAAAATAGATAAGTGAGGTAGTAAGTGGGGATGGATTCCTCTTTTGGCTGAACCATTTTCCAATACATTGGACAAAACCCAAAGCTTGTCTATAGAAAAGTGAAAGATTGAATCCCAAGTTCACTATTTACTGTGTAACCATATGGATGTTACTGGACATCTCTGAGTATTCCTTAGAAATTAGGCTAATAATAATCAATTTATAGGTTTTGTAAATATTAAAGTCTTAATAAATGCTTGAAGAGAAAGAGTCGCTATGAGGGAGAAGCAACACATCTTCAGTGTAACAATACAAGAAACAGAAGGAATTGAGAACAGGCAAGATGTGGGGGACTATAGATTGAATTGTATACCCCCAAAATTCACATGTTGAGGTGCTAACCCCATTACCTCAGAACATGACTATTTGGAAAGAGGGTCTTACAGATGTAATTTTTAAGATAAAGTCATTAGGGTGGGTCCTAATCTAATTTGATTGTGCCCTTACCAAAGGGGGAAGTTTGGACACAGAGCTATGCACAGAGGAAAGACAATTTGGAGGACAGGGGAGAAGACAGCCATCTAAACCCAAGAGCAGAGATATGAAACAGACTCCCCAACATAGCCCTTAGAAGGGACCAACTCTGCCAAAATCATGATTTCAGACCTCTGGCTCCAGAACAGCGAGACAAGAAATTTCTGTTTCAGCCGCCCAGTATGCAGTAACTTGTTACGGTAGCCCTAGGAAAGTAATACATAGAACAAGGTACAGGCAAGTCTCACAAACCATATGACATGTGTAGTTCTCTGTGAAGTCCTTGTGGTGAGCTCAAGGTGAATTCAAGGAGCTCGAATGACTCCTCCCTCTTTCATCCTATCGCCCACCACACCTGGAAATGTCCCTTGCTCCCCAAACCATAATGAGATGCCTGTCACTGCCCAAAAGTATGAAATCCCTTACCTGAAACCCATAGGGCCAGATGTAATTTGTAATTCAGAAATTTTCAGAATTTATAGAAATGTTATGGTGCATGTAGCTTACTTTATGACCTTATAACCAACATATTAATATTATGGTAGTATACCATATAATCAACACATTAACACATGGTAGTATACCTTATAATCAACACATGAATATTTCTGCAACTATGTGTGAATATTAACATTAATGGGGATAAACTAAAACCACATGTAGCCTCACATCATTTCAGGTCAGTTCATTGCCAAATGAGTTAAGAAAAACATTGAGGTTATAAAGCTATGGGGCGTTCAGAATTGCAGATAAGGAACTGAGAACCTATAGATCATTCTGTTCCTTCATATCCCTGTACCTTCAGTTTCCTTCACCTAGAATGCCCTTCAGTATCCTCATCCACCAAAAAAAAATTCCTACTCCACGTTTATAACCCTGTTCAAAGAGCAACCAGTCTCAAGAAACCTGCCCTCGTTACATAGGCAGTTGGGCACTTCCCCTCCTTCTTCCACGATAACTTCTACACACATGCCTCTGTTTTAGCGATTCTCATCCTGACTGTTTCCACATGCAGAAAGAACACCTTTCTCCGGGCCCTTCGGAATGAAGGTCAATACTATACACCTTCATTTTAATGCAGCACTAAGGGCTACCTGCTAGTAAAGTACCAAGCATGCCAGAAGTTTCCAACACTTAGTACTTACAAATGAAAATTATTGTTTCTGAGAGTGTACTTAGAATCCAAATTCAGTTTTCTGCTAGGAATTCTGGCTGCCACGTAATGCTGGTCAACACTGCAGAGCTGCTCCTACACACACACACACACACACACACACACACACACACACACACAGGCAAATGGGTGGAATTTTGCATTTCCAGCAAAAACACCTCATTACCAGCACATTATCAGCACTATAAATTGGATGTAGTTCGCATTTGTTACAAGGAGTAAGAAATTACTATTAATTTAACGTCATCATTAGGAATTTATTTTTGTTTTTTTGGTTCGTCCTATAATACGAAGAAATGTGTGTTTGCGTCAATATTATGTTAGTCTGTGGTGTTTACATTACTAGACTATGCATCATGATTCAAATATGAAACATGCATATCAGTAATCCTAAAGTAACTTCATCATAATTACCCTCTCAAATTTTCCACCCCTGGAAGGGGGCAAAGGGTAGGGTTGGTGAGCCACAGAGTCTTCAGCCCTCCTATGGGGCTTTGCTCAAAAGGTTTGAGAACCAAGATCTTAAGGTAAGTTACTATATAATTATTTAACTTCTGTATTCTCCCTTTCTGCCATGCAGTGGGCATTTAATAAATGCCACCTGATTGCATGAATGAATGCTTTAAGCACCAAAAAGGATCACAAAAATGTCCAGGATTTCGCTCACAACCTCCTCTGGGTATTGCAATGATACACTGAGTTCAGATTCCTTGTGCTGCTTACAGAGAAAATCGTACTGTTCTCTTGGCTTCACTTTAATGCTGGATTTGGAGAGGAGCCACGCAATCCCTCTGGTTCCTTCCTGTCATCTCCTTCAGAAGAGCCAACTCATTTGGGTACTCAGGAGGCTAGTTTGGCAGCTGTCAAGCTCTGGATTATGCTTCTTCAGCCCTGGCATCTGCAGCTGTGGTGAGATCCACCTCTGGCGTCTGGCCTGGCTGGGCTCCAACGGCCAGAGCTACTGGGGTAGGGTCGCCCATTCCTGGGCTGTTAGAACCTCCTGGTGGCTACTTCCTTTCAGTCAACCTTGATAAAAGGAAATATGCCTTCAATTCAGTCCCCTGGCCCATGTCTTACTGAAGCTGCCTGCACTAGGACTGAAATTGTGCCAGAAAATTCAGCAGGGTCTACAAACCTGCTGCGTGAGGATGTGACGCTAAGAATCTAATGTAGCACCAGAACAGAAATAACCGGTATTAGCTGTATTATGTTGCTGGGAGTGGCACATAGCTCACCAGTTCTCTGGGGCCAGAGAGTCTGGTAGAGGTGGAAATGTCTTCCTCAAATCCTTTGGGTACAGTGGGCAGCTTCCCCGATGATTCTACAGAAGGCTACCTGTCTCCAGGCTTTATAAAATGAAGAGAATAAATGATGAGTCTATACTGCACAAATGGCCTCAATCTGAGAGAAGGGAGAGGGTGCCAGATATCATTGGACCCCAGACCATTTGAAGCAGAAATCTGAAATTCAAGGCCAGGACAACATTCATAGGCAGGACATTCATAGTTTCCACAGTTAGGAAGGAAATGAAAAATGTTGGTTGGCAGCCTCCAACATGAGAGTTGTGGCCTCTACAGAAAAACAGATAAACGCTTCAGGCATTAATTCAGAAAGTCACCAACACAAAGCCTGCTAATATAGCAAGGATGTATAAATGAGGTATTCATGATGCCCCATTTTGCCTGTTACTATTAAGGGTTACAATGATTGTTTTATGCTCTACACAATGCATTATTTCTTCAGAAAACTTGTCTATAATTGTAATTCAAGTCTGATTCTTATTTGGATTCCAGTTAAAACCACACTCTATTGTTCTATTGAAAATAAGGTTTGCTTGCAAAGTTGAGACGCCTACTAAAACCTAACCTTTAAGGAGGTAAGGCAAGGAAGCAATGGAAAGAAAAAGAGTGAGGGAAGGAAGGGAGTTTTTTTCATCACATCTTATGACGACATAGCGGAAGCTACAAGTTGAAAGGAGCGACAGTAAACTTACCACTATCACGACAAGGGGGAGGAATGGAGGAAAGAGTATAATAACCTCGATATAGAG
>NW_005872523.1:0-6652 GCF_000147115.1 Myotis lucifugus
TTCTGCAGCACTTGGCTTCCTTCTACGTTGTCTTCAGTCTTCGCTCGTGCCTGTGTATGCAAATTAACCACCATCTTTGTTGAGTTAATTTGCAATCTCATCTGATTGGCTGGTGGGCATGGTGGAGTGACACCAATTTGCATGTTTCTCTTTTATTAGTGTAGATATTAAGCATTAAAGGAGCTAAATCATCCAAGTTTATTCTATTTTTTAAAATATTTTTGGCTATTTAGGTACTTCTCTTTTTATATATTTTTTAGAGTTTGTCAGTTTCTCTGATAAAACTGCCTCTTATTGGAATTTGTTCTGGAAGAGCTAATATAACAGACCCAAGACAGCTATCTCTGAAAAGAAAGATCTGCTTGCAAGGTTGGCCCTTAGGGGCTATCTGGGAGCTTGTCTGGTGCACTGTGGCCGACATTGTATAACTCTCTCCCTAATAAAGGAGGCTCATTCTGCCTGGCTCATTCTATTTGTACAATGTGGTCTATGCTGCACACCTGCTTTCCTTCTGGGAGTCTGGAATTTGGGTACATAGCAGGCAGAGGGCGCCTTTATGACCAGCTGCAATTAAAACCTTGGGCACAGAGTCTCTAATGGCCTTTTTAGGCAGAAATATCTCACACATATTGCTGCATTTTCTTTGCTGGGGGAACACTGTGCTCTCTGTGACCCCTCATGGGAGGGAGAGAGCATCAGAAACTTCATACGGATTCCTCCAGACTCACCTGGGCCTTTGTGCCTTACAATTCAGCTGTAAATCCCCACTGGGTTTCTGTACTAAATCTCAGCCAGGAGCACAGCTCTATGCTGAGTCCCATGAAGTCGGCTAGTGAATGTCTAAGTGTGTGAGTGGTTGTAGGGCCCAACACATTGCTCTATTCCCATGAGGTGTTGCTACTATATAGTAGTGCGGTTGATTTTTATGCATGGACCTTGTATTGCGTGACTTGATACATTTTACTCATTAATTCTAGCAGGTTTCATAGATTTCTCCTCTTTCTACCCAGACAGTTACATAACCTGAGAGTAAAGATGGTTTTACTTCTTCTTTTCTAATATGTAATCCCTTCTACTTTTGCTTATTATCATATTGCCCCGGCTAGTTCTCCTTGTGAATGGAAGTGATGAGTATGCATTCTTGCCTTGTTTCTATCAAACATGGAAGACATTAATTGTCTCATTACTTATTTATTACTTACTTTCTCAACTGACCTATGACTGAATAATTTTATCATTGCTTATTACTTTTCTAAGAGCATATTTGCCTGGAATAGGACATAAAACCATAGCATGGATGGTGTGGGTAGCAGGGGATCAAGGATTGAAAGAGAAGATCTTTACTGATGAGGAAAAAAAATAATTGAAAAGTATTATTGTGGTATCTAAAGAACAACTTAGATTCCTTTCTTCTTATTCCACATACCGTTTCAATCATTTCCAATCCAAGTTCTAGAAGGATTTCCAATCCTTCTAAATCTCCTTTCAGTCTTTTAACTTATCTTCATCCTCACTGCCTTTGCCTAGTTGAGGCACATACCATCTCTCACTGGGATCTCTGCACTATTTATCTGACTCATCTGTATTTTGCTTATGCTCCACTCCCTCCTGCCTTCTGCTGCTAGAGGGCGCTGATGATCACATGTATCTCATTATGCTTCTCTCTTGCTCAAATTTTGCAAATGGTTTCCATGCTTCTCATGAATACCCTAAAGCCCTTTGCTTGACATATTTAGGTACCTGCCCAAAGGTTCACACTTGGTGCTCACCATTCTTTCCACGGTGGCACTTTAAGCCCTAGGAGTCACACATGACTTATGAACATCTCTGAAAACACTGCATTGTTTTATGCCTCTGAGCCTTTGCACATGCTAGTCCACTTGCCTAAAATCCTCCCCGCCACCACCACCCCTTATCTTCCAGCCTTTTTGGTTATATTTGACTTTTTAAAATTTCAACTTAAGTGTTACCTCTTCTGTGAATATATTCCTGATAAGCAACCCCTTCAGCCACACACATGCCCATACCCACCAAAATTAACAAGTGGATGCAATACCCCGGTTTCACTGCTTCCTCCGTGCACCTCCAACATACACTACCGCGGTGCCTTATAATGGCTGTATTATACAACTCTTGTTAGGCTGTGAGCCTCCCAGTGTGAAAACGGTGCCTCAGTGATCCTTTATGTATCAATTCTACCAACAAATGATGACTACTGTCTCCTACTACAAGCCCGTCATTGCTGTCGAAATGGGTGCCTTGGAAAATGAACTGTATTTATAGTGCATCTCTAGCTCATGGTAGGAATTCAGAACATCTGTTTTGAACGTTTCAATAACTAAACGATGAGCCGTTGTAGGGCCTCACTAAGGGGTGTTTAAGGCTGAGAGAAGAAAGGCACCTCTGTGAATCTTAGCTGGGCTCATCGGAGAAGTCCTGTGTGCATAGGCCAGGGACTGGGATCAAGGAAGTAACTCTGAAGTTTGCTACCACAGCTCCTGTGATTTACCTTAACAGCTATCAATGTCTGTATTCCCAGGAAAGTATAGTGATTTGACATCATGGAAAGCCAGGCCTCTCCATCAGGCACCGGCTGTCCACCTTACCTGCCCAGCCTGGCTCTTGTGCTTCTCAGGCAAGGCGAGCCTGCATCCCCTGGACCACACCTGGTGTGTGCTGTTCTGACAGCCTCCCTGGTGGGTTCTCCTGGGATGTGCCTCCACGTGCTTCTGGTTATTTAGGCCCCACCCAGATTCCAAAGCGACAAATGTGAATTGCTCACCATTCCGTGGAGTCGGCTAGCATGGCCCACAGAGCTAGTGGACTCCGGAGGAAAAGCACGCCTTTGGCAAATAATGTGATTTTCTTTTTAGCAGCTTTTATCTTTTGTTGTTGTTTAATTTTCTTTTTTGCCTCTATGGCATTGTAGACATTTTGATAATGGGCATAAATCTTTCTCTGATTGCATTTAACATGCGCTGCTTTACAAGTGCCCCAGTATCACTCCCTTACTTACTGAATTCTGCTCACAGCCATGAAGGGAGTGACCCTGCGTGTGACTAGTGGTAATTTAGAGCGTGGCCACATTTTGATAGGTTAGATTTTCTCTTCATGCACTTAGTCCGCGCACACACACACACACACACACACACACACACACACGCACACACACACCAATTGCTGAGCATAATCACAAGCCTGAAGGGGCAGGGACTTTTCTTACAGGGAAGTAACATCGCCACTTTTCTCAGTGTATGGTTGTGTTGAAGTAAACATCTGACAGCGTCTAGGCCAGCGGTTCTCAACCTGTGGGCCGCGACCCCTTTGGTGGTCGACAACCCTTTCACAGGGGTCGCCTAAGACCATCCTGCATATCAGATATTTACATTACGATTCATAACCATAGCAACATTACAGTTATGAAGTAGCAACGAAAATAATTTTATGGTTGGGTCACAACATGAGGAACTGTATTTAAAGGGCCAGAAGGTTGAGAACCACTGGTCTAGGCAAATCAATTCTATGCATACTTAAAGCACAATACCTGTCTCCCCAAAAGGCAAAATAATTGGAAGACACATATCATATGTTTTACACAATTCTACTTGTGCAAGTAACGCAGAAACATGGGTTCACTTTTAATAGGGGCTGTTGATCGTGTCCTATAGATGCTGGGGGTCCTTGCCTCCCAGTGGGCGCTGACTGTGGGAAAACCTTTCACTGATAGAGCCCCAGTCTATTCTTATTAGAAATCTGGAAACATAGACGTCTGATGCCCAGAAATAGCCTGTGAGGCCTGATTGCAGAGCGCGGAGCATGAAGCCCAAAGCACTAGGCTGTGAGCATTCACTCACATGTAGGTCAAACACAGGCATATTTTTCTCTGACGTTTGGAATAGGGTTAATCACACAATCTAGGCAGCGTTTAGGAATACAGGCGTGTGAATTCTCACAGTCACAGGTAATATCAAAAATTAACCTCACACAGGATAAAAAGAGCAAGAAAGCTGAGAATTCTTTCAAGTCCTAAAAAAAACAACAGTAGTGTGATATTAATAAGATAGATACCATTTATTTTTATTCACTCCTACTTCTAAAATTTCAACCAGTGTGCTCTAAGCCCACAACTTACAATACCATTATCTTTCATTGCCCGAAGTAACTACATATTGATATTTTTTTAAATGCCACAGGCCCTTATGTAACTAGTTGCTATTTTACCTCAAAAAAAATAAATAATACTTCCTGCTTTTACTTTTACTTATCTGGAATAAGTAGCTATTGACATCTGGTGAAGTCAGAATAAAGATTTATCTACCCGAGTGCAAATATTGACCAATCGGGAGCTGGCTCAGTGTTTATATTGAAGGGCAATAAATTGTGGTATTGACGGGGCTGAGGCATCAATATTTGCATTGTGGTAAACATTTTAAAAATCTCCCTGAAATATTCCTCAGAAATTCTCCTGTCATCAGACTAGCCGAGCCGTTTGGGGAATAGCTTGTGTCTGCAAGCAAGTGGTTAATGTGAAAGAGCTATAAATTGTTCTGGTTTCCAAGTTTACACAAAGACACGTTTTTATGGTGATGGATAATGGTGATTATTAGGAGCTTTCAGAAGACAATCCAAAGCCTCACTCCCAAACAGAAGACTCGTGTCTAAAATAGCTCCCTGAGCCAAAATAGTCTCCATGATCAGCTAATGTCTTAAAAACCTCATGTTTTCCAAAGAGTATCTGATCCCCAGGACAGTGAGCCATCAATTCCCAGCTAGACTAATTCATAACTTGGGCTATTTTAGACTCAGTTGGGATGAATTTGTGTTTACAGTGGGAAAAATGGCTTCAAACAAATGAGGGCACGTAAAATGATAAACTAAATACTTATTCAATGTAAGAGAGAAATCTATGAAAAATGTCATAACTACCTATACATGTCTGTATTCACCTGAAAATTCTTGAGTACACCTGGTATGTGTGCGCATCTATGTAGCATATGTAATTTTCAACCAATTGATTGGATTAGTCAACGTGTTCATATGAACTTAGGAGAAATAAGATACAGGCAATTCCTATCATGTAGTGTATACATTAAATTTCTGGCTACCTGTTAATTTGGAATTATTTCCAAGCTGGTTAAGTCATCACCCATGCGGCCAACCCAGTAGTACTAGGTGGGCGCATCCAGGAAAGGAGCCCTCCCTTTTGGAGAAGCATAGACTGGTGCAGGGTTTGAGGCTGACATCTCTGTAAATAAATACATCTATGCCATCATCCTGATTCTGATCAAAGAGCTGGGAGGATGAGCAAAATGGGATGCCTATTGCCCTAACAGGTTTGGCTCAGTGGATAGAGCATCGGCCGTGGACTGAAAGGTCCTGAGTTCAATTCTGGTCAAGGGCATTACCTTGGTTGCGGGCTTGTTCCCCAGTGGGAGGCGTGCAGGAGGCAGCTGATCAAAGTTTCTCTGTCATTGATGTTTCTAACTCTATCCCTCTCTGTAAAATCAATAAAACTATATTTAAAAAATAGGAGGCCTACTCATGTTTGAGAATGAATTTGGGTGAAAAATGTGGCATGTTAAAAATTCTTTGCATCGTGGGTATATTCCTAGAGGCTCAAAAAGAGAAATGAAAAAGAAGCACCCAGCATTCCTACAGTTGCTTACGTCTCTTCTCTCTCTTGGATATTCTTCACGGCGCCCTGTTCTGAGCTCGCCTTGGAGACTGACAGTCCCTCAGCCAAGAGGGCTGGGAGGGGGCCATGGTGGGCAACACTGGAATGGCCCTCCCTGGAAAAGAGGGCTTCTGAGGGGAGGGGCCATTTGTTCTGCCAGTCATGGTGGCTGCAGAGACAATGCTACAGCCCCGGCCAGGCTCCCAGGGCAGGTCCCTGCTCTGTCCTCACTCTGGAGGCTCCATTTCTGTCTCCTCCTCTCCCCTTATCCTCATCCCTTACCCCTCTGGTCTTCTCCCTCTCTCCTCCTTCCTCCCTATGGGGATGCTGTCCAGTGCAAGCAAGAGGTACTGGCTCCCAGCCCAGTGCACCTGTCCCAGGCCCTCAGGTCTGTAAGGGAGAACTGTCGTGAGGCTGCAATAAATAAGATATGCAAATTACTTGGCAGTGCAAGCCCCTTCACAGATGTGAATGCCTCTCCCTTCTGTAGGTTTTCTCCTCACCCAGGGGAGACAGCAGACAGGCCCAGTTTGCTAGGGCTGCCATATCAAAGTACCATGGCCTGGTGACTTCAGTGCCACCTAGTCATGGGGCTCAGAAACACAGGTGCAGAAGTATCTTAGGAATTTGATCTCCTGGTTTTGCCACAGACACACAATGAGGAAGGCGCAGCTTAGAGACAGATGAGGTGCTCACTCACCTGGTGGGCTGCGAGGCGGAGGAGGAAGGTTCTGTTCTGGGGAGACTCTCACAGAACAGTAGGAGCAAGCAGGGGAGGAACAGATGTGCCGGGTCAGGAGCAAAGGGGAAGCTGCTCTGGCTGGTGCTTTTCTCGGCAGACCCCCCAACCCCTGGTCATCACACCCCTCCCACCCGACCTCTCCTTTCCCAGGAGCCTCTCTGGAGTATGCTCTCAGCCCACCTGCCCTCAGAGGACTGGAGCAGGATGCTCAATTCTTGTGGCTTCACTTTGGCATC
>NW_005872523.1:6752-11294 GCF_000147115.1 Myotis lucifugus
TGACTTATTCCCATCCCCACCCTGTCTCCACCTGTAATCGCAGGAGCATCAGAAGCCAGGGCTCTGAAATCTCTTTAGACCTCTCTCCTCTCACCTTTTGAACATTTTTTATTTTTTATTCCAGTTTCCATGTACATCGTAAAGAAAATGGTACAAAAGTTTTGTGGTCTGAGGACTCTGTTTTTCTCTGTTCTCCATCACTGCCCTAACCTGGTGGGCACTCCCTCTCTCACGGTCTCTCCCTGCTCCCCACTCCAGGCCTGGGATCCTGCTGGTCAGGAGCACCCAGGTGTAGCCCTGGCATGGGCCTGGGCTTGCCATGCAGCATGGCACTACCCACCTCACCCTGCTTCTCCTTGGGCCCCATCTCCAGTCATTCCCGTGAGGTCTACTTCGCAAAACTAGTTGAGCTCTGTGGTCCAAAGGCCACACCGAGGTAATTTATTCTCCCCAGCATCCCCCCTTTCTCGGGGAGAAATGAATCTTCCCTGGCTCCCCTGCTGGCCTTGTTTGCTGCCAGTACCCCGAGCTGTCTGCTCTGTCCTGGTCTTGACGGATGAGTCTCGCTCCACCGGGGTCTTTACGATTCCAGGCACAGTCTCCCCCCTTGTAGATGGTAATCGTGTTAATGTATCTGTGCAGCTAATCCCGCTACGCCTAGCAGAGCTCGGCTCAGGCCTGGCTTCCCAGGTAGGCAGAGCTGGCAGACACGGGCAAGCTAAGAGTGGTCGGTGTGAGAAAGACTAATCACCCCAAGTTCTGGCCCCAGAGGCATGGCTGCTGGCAGACAGCCAACTGTTAGTACAGTTAGTGTGAGTTTCTGGTTTCTGTGAAATAATGGCTTCTGGTATCTATAACTGCTTTACCGTTTACAGAATGTTCTATATATTGAAAATATCTAAGCTGATCTATACACTGTAGGGTAGATGTGAGTTGTCTCTCATTTTACAGGGAGCATAAGGTAAGCAGCTAGAACTCCACTGCCAGGTGTGTCACCCTATGGCCATGGTCGGCAAACTGCGGCTCTCGAACCACATGCGGCTCTTCGGCCCCTTGAGTGTGGCTCTTCCTAAGCCTTAGGAGTAGCCTAATTAAGTTAATAACAATGTACCTACCGATATAGTTTCAGTTTAAAAAATTTGGCTCTCAAAAGAAATTTCAATCGTTGTACTGTTGATATTTGGCTCTGTTGACTAATGAGTTTGCCGACCACTGCCCTAAGGGGTGCGTCCATTACTGCAGGCTGCCTCTGTCATTAACTGGAAGAGAAGTGGTACAAACTATTAATCGTTTTGTTTTTGTTTGTTTTGTTTTTTTTTCAAATGGGGTCGTGTTTCTGTCCCTTTCTTGGGAGAAGGTCTAGTTTGAAGGATGGGAAGACGATAAGAAGGAAGGACACTTGGAACTAGCATGTCAGTGCCACTAAGGAAACAGCTAGGGATGGAGAACACAGAACGCACACACTTCACATCCCTCACCGCCACTACCACCACTAGGAGGAGCAATTTGGGCCCATTTATCTCGCCTCTCTACCAGGTTGTTGCTGATAGGACTGTTCAGGCTTCCTCACTCTGTCTGAAGAAACTTGATATCCAATGGTTCTCAAGTGGGTGCTATCGCTAGGGGGTGTTTGAATATGTGTGAGGGCATTTGAGGTTATCAGCATGGCTGGGGCTGGGGGGTGGCATTCAGGGGAAGTGGGCCAGGGATAACTAAGCATCAGCACTGTGGAGGGCAGTGCCACATGGTATTACTCTCACCCGACTGTCACACCCCTAGAGACCCCACTGAGAAGTGACAGTGGAGGGTCCATCTAACCAAGGAGGCTCCGGCCTGTGTTCTTGGTCTCCCTGAGAATCCAGATGGCTACCCTGCTCTCTTTTCCTCTTGCTTCTACCCAATGGGTCTTCCTTTGAGAGTTCACCCCCCCCTTTGATGCTATGTCCTTCTTACTCTTGAAATGACTCAACCTAGAAATTCTTGTCCCTGATACATGAACAAGGACTTCATTCTTCAGTTCTCCTTCGAAATATTCCCTAGACCAGTTGAGACCCCTCCGGCTGTGGATGACAGAGGATGTGCTGTCCAATGCCCATCAATCATTGATCCTCATCAGATCTGTCTGTCTGGCCAGTTGTTGAGCCCTGGAGCAAGGCCAGTTTTAGTTCAGTTTGGTGCAGAGCCGAGGGCTTTCCTAGCACACAAATAATGGTGAAATAATGGTGGTCGTAATTAGAATCATGGCTTGGTAAGTGGATTATGCTAAACTTTCCAGATGCTTATTTTTCATAATGTATAGAATGAATAAGCAGAGGAACATGGATCTCATAATTCAGATGCTCTGTTTGGGTATATTTTCTCCTAATTTGAGAGGAGCCTTTTGGATTCAGCACTGGGTCTATGAGTCAGGCCAAGTGTACATGTGACCGAGCAGTGTGAGGCTGTGAGCATGGATGAGGTTGGAGTTCTGTGAATTTCTGGGGGAGAACAAAACAAAACATCAAGTTGGTAAGGAAAAATAAAACACTAAGAAGACTTAAGCCCTAGCCAATTTGGCTGGGTGGATAGAGCATCAACCAGAGGACTGAAGGATTCCAGGTTCAATTTCAGTCAAGGGTACATACCTAGGTTGCAGGCTTGATTCCCAGTCCTGGCCGGGCACGTGTGGGAGGTGATCAATCGATGTGTCTCTCTCACATCGATGTTTCTCTTTGTCTCTCTCTTTCCCTTCTACTCTCCCCAAAAATCAATTGAAAATTATCCTTGGGTGAGGATTAACAACAACAACAGCAACAACAACAACAACAATTAATTTTAAAAAAAAGACTTAAGAAAGAGATCTAGGAACCTGAAAAACTTCTGGAGAATATGATTATAGTAAGTCAAGTCAAAATGATACAGGGACCTGTGATCCCGTGAATGTTTCCCAACATAAAACATCTGAAAAATAGATTTACTAGTAAAGGTAATTAAATGGCAAAGTATTATGCTAAACAGAGAAAGAAAAAATATGCTAACATGCACACGAGTGAGCATGCATGTGAGTGTTTTCCCATTTGACTTACTATTTTGTGAGCTTATAATATGGGATCTGTGTGCATGTCCAAAGAGAGTGGATGGGTGGATGAATGGATGTGTAAAAAGGATGAACACAGTGTTCCGGGATGTGTTTAGTGTCTAAGTGTTTATTTTCAAAAATGCTGAGGAATAATTAGGGCCATTCATTCAATAAACATTTATGTGGTCGATGGGGACAATGTTTATTATCCCTGGAAATATGACTGTTTAAAAGTAAAATTTTAGTTACTTTTTATGCTTTGGCTTCATGAAATATAATGTCCTCTCTTGTCAGAAATATTTAGTATCATGTGCTCTACACAGAGCCTATAGTCAGTGTTTCTCCGGGAATTGAAGCAGATGGTTCTACCAACTGGGGTGGAGAGGAGACAGCCGGGGTGGGACACAGAGCATGGATTGGAGAATGTGATAGTCAGTGGAATCCAGAACCAAGAGATGTGGAGGCCAAAGGGCTATGAGCTTCCCACGAATCCCTACACTTCTTGAAAGTACATGAGTTTCTCAGTGATCAGACAATCCAGATATGCTTAACCTGAAAGGACAGATAGGTTTTAGGAAGCTTAAGGACATCCAAGATTCTGACATATGAAATACAACTTGTCACCTATGTAGTACCACACACTGTGTTAGCTAGTGAAGTTAGCTGCTTTTTAGTGTACGTTTCTATGTGTTTTAACACACGTTAGATTCATGTACCTCCCACCTTTTGAACTAAACAGAATTCACAACAGTCCCATCACCCAAGGCTTTTATTGTGCTGCCCTTTTGTCATCAAGCTCTCGGCTCTCTCTAACCTCTGTCCTTCATACCGGATGGTTTCTATACATCTATCCTCAAGTTCACTGGCTCTTCATCTCCCTTCTACTTGGGAGCCCATCTAAAGTTCATTTCTATTTTGTTTTATTTGTTCTTTGTTTATGGCTTTTAGCTCTCAGTTGAACATTTTTATCTTTGTATTCATTCCAAGGGTGTTCACCTCTACTCCCTGGGCGTAGTTATACGAGCTGCTTTAAATCTTTGATAATTGCAACAGATAGGTCTTCATAGGGTTGGTTTCTGTTCATTGCCTGTTCCCATGTGACTTACTTAGCTTCCCTTTGTTCTTTGTATGCTTAGTAATTTGGGGTGATATTTTGCACATTTTGAGTGATATATTAGTAGGCTCTAGAGCCTATTAAAAGCCTTTGAGAACATAACCAGAGGGAGAACTTACTGTGTTAGCAGCCACTTAGTCCAATTAGGTCCATGCCATGAGTCCTGACCTGCCTGGCCCTGGTTGTGGTTCAGTGCCAGCCCTACGTTCAAAGGCTTTGCATCATGGTAAAGGTGTGCCCTGCACTGGCCAGCTGGGCCTCTGGGCAGTGGTGTCCACACAGGTCAATTCCCAAACCTTTGGTATATACACTGCTTGGGTGAGTTCTACACATGCTCCACAGTGGACCGCGGGCTCTTTACGCTGCTCCA
>NW_005872523.1:11394-22085 GCF_000147115.1 Myotis lucifugus
TCAGCTTTCATGGGCCCCTTTCTGTGCTCTCTGCCTGGAAAGAAAAAGCATTACCCTCCCCTTCATGTTTCTCATTTGTTGTGACTGAATCAACTCCAGGGCAAAGCAGTAAAAGCAAAGAAAAAGGAAGGGAAACCATGCCATGGAAATTCTTTCTTACTTTTCAGACCGCAGGGTCCACTCTCCCTGGTTTCTCTGGTCACAAAGAAGGATTTTTCCCCAGTTTTAAGTGTTCGTGTGGCCACTGGTGCTCCAAGCACTGCTGCTGCAGAGCTGCGGTTTCAGGATTGAGCTGCCGCTCAGGGCAGGGCCCAGAGGAAATCAACCACAACATACCAGGGCATGCCCTTCCCTCTTCTCGTCCTGAAAGTTTCCCTTTCCCAATCCTCAGACTAAAAAGAGATTTACCTTGAAGCTTTTGCAGTTTGCACCTACCACACAGTTTCAGGCTTTTGGCTGCTCTGAGTGTGAGCCAGGAAAGATGGTGGGAGGGAGAATAAAACAGGAAATGGACCATCGTGTTGTTCTTCCTTCATTTTTTATTTCCTTCTCCAATCTGGTTGCTAGTGTTGACTTCTCATAGTCCTCAAATAGGTTTTAACGTATTCTGTTTAGTTTGTAATGAGTGAGAGAGATTGGTTAAAGTGTGCTTACTCCATCTAAACTGGGACTATTTTTAGTGGTAGAATGAACAAGGACTGTAAGAATTAATAATAACTAAAATCAATCCAATTTTTAAATGATCACCAGGAATGTGTAATTTTAAACAATGTCAGTGGATAGACATGCCTCCCCCCGCCCCCCATGCCCTTGGTAAACTACCAGTACAGGAAAATTGGAAGCTGCCTTGGGTTATCAAAGCATTTAATAAGGGTGCATTGCTTCATTTTAGGGTTCCGAATGTGCATTTGAATGTAGAGTGGGTTACTTCAATATACTATTGACAGAGACTTAATGTTGACCTAGTAAACTGTAAATTCATTGAACAGGGAACATATAAATGAATCCTTTTGCTCATTAATCCATTCAATATCTATATAGTATTGTGAATACTAACTACTGCAGATGAAGACATATTGTCTGCCCTTAAAGGGCTTTTAGTCTGAAGGGGTAAACAGATAAATAACCAGAGACTTTCAATATAATGTAGTAAGTGTTATCACAGCAAAAAGCACTGCCAAATTGGGATGTGCAGTGAAGAGAGGGGCGAGGAGGTGTGACCTCAGGGGCACCATGGAGGTTAAGGAGGATTCTCACAGAGATGAAATCTAAGCTGTGACCTGAGAGACAAGGAAGGAACAGCCCAAGAAAGAAGGTGTTTCCAGGTGACAGCATGAGTGAAAACAGGGATAAAACATAAGGTCACATCATTCTGGAAGTAGAAGTATTTTCAGTGAGATTGAGTCAAATATTGAAATATATTAAGGCAAAAATTGTAAAGAAATAAAGAGGAGTTAGGCCATTATGGGCCATATAGTAATGTATGCGGAGTTTTGGTTGATAGGATCGGATGTCCATGCCTACCTAATAGTATTATGGAAAAAAAATCAAATAGGCAAAATCTGTAAACAAATTGTTTAAATTAGAAAATCCAGAGTCTATTTCAGTTGTTCATGAAGCACACAATGATAGAGATGAAATAGAGAGAGGAAGATAGATTCAAGACATATTTTAGAGGTAGAATTAACAAGGTTTGTGGCAGATTCAGTATCGTGCTCGGGGAGAGTAAGTGCTGACAGTGACTTCCAGAACTTTGGGTTTAATTAAGGTGCCATTTGTTAATCAGAGAAAGACTGAAGGCAAATAAAGTTGGAAGGAGAAAATAAAGAATTCCATGTTACACGTATTAAATGGGGGATGCCTATGAGACTTCCAAGTGACTGTGTTAGGCAGGCCATTGCTAATACGAGTCTGTGGTCCATGGAAGAGAACAAAGGTAGAGACATACATGTGTATCTAACTGGATGTTCAAAACCACTGAATAAAAGACACCCTGTGGGGAATGATCATACAGTGAGAAAAGAAAATAATGTCTGGGACCTGGCTTTGAAACATCCGACACAGAGAGGTTGGGTGAAATAGGAGAAGTCACCTTAGGAGATTCTGAAGGAGTGTGCAGAGAGGTAGATGGACAGGACATCCTAGTACCACAGAGAAGTCTTTGTAAGAAAATTAGTTGTCAACTGTGTAGATTGCTGCCAAGAAGTCTCTTAAAGTGCTAAAATGTGTGCAACGAATTTGGCAACTTGGCAGTCACTCAGTGACCTTGATGCAGGGAGGAGGTGGGCAGAAGCCAGATTGAACGGACTGAAGTATCAATATGAGGTGAAGAATTCCAGATGGCACATTTGGACAATATTTTCAAGAAGCAGGCTGTGAAATATGGGGTCAGTGGAGAGAAGTGGTATTAAAGCAGACATTTAAAAAGTAAAAAAAAAAAAAAAATCGGTAGATTACCACTGTGAGCTAAGACTGGGATAACACATTTGCCTTTTATCGCTTGAGCAAAGAAAGTTGGTGTGACTGCCCAGAATTATATACTTAAGCATATATAGGTATGTTTATATTTAGCCTATATACATGCATATGTGTGTATTATACATATCCTAGAGGCCCGGTGCACGAAATTCATGCACGAGTAGGGTCCTTAGGCCTGGCCGGTGATCAGAGCCAATTGGGGCCTTCTGGCTGCCATCTGGGGCCTTCCTTTGTTCCATGCCGCTACCTGGTGGTCATCACATGTCATAGTGAGTGATCGGTCTCCCGGTCGAACTGCTGTGGAAACAATTTGCATATTAGGCATTTATATATATATATAAATTCTGGTAGAGCAAAAAGCATATGGAGATATAGGAGAAACTAGAAGTAATGGATAGAGTAAAGTCTTTGAAAAGATGAGGAAGGAAGAACGCCATAGATCAAAAGGAGGAATTGGCTTTTAAAAAATATATATATTTTTGTTGATTTCAGAGAAGAAGGTAGAGAGAGAGAGAGAGAGAGAGAGAGAGAGAGAGAGAGACATCAATGATGAGAGATAATCATTGATCAGCTGCCTCCTACACGCCCCCAAATGGGGATCGAGCCCACAGCCTGGGCATGTGCTCCTGACCAGAATCAAACCCAGGACCCTTCAGTCTGCAGGCTGATGCTCTATCCACTGAGCCAAACCAGCCAGGGCAGGAATTGGCTTTTTAATAGGAGAGACAGACAGTGTTCTGTTGGACAGCTACTATAGCACAGGAATAGAGGTGAAGGGGTTGGCGATATTTTCCAATGAGAGATTGCAATGATGGACCATAAAATCTAAGTTTTCTAAAACTTAGGAGACAGTGGGATGATAAGCACAGATATAGAAGATTTTTACATTTGATCATGAGCGATGCCTGTCTTGTGGCTTCTGGGTTTTGTTGTGTGTCTTTTCCTCCTTCAGCAAAGCATAAGACAAGATCATTAGCAGGGGAAAGCATAAACAGAGGCTGCAAGATGTTTCAAAAAATATTGGAGGGCAAACTACACTTTGAGAGTGAAAGAATGGTTATCACAGAAACACTGAATTCCATGGTGGTGATGAGTGCTTATTGAGGTAGGAGGTCATGAATGCATGGGGAAACCAAACTCCCTGCTTGGGTGATGTTCCCAGAGAAAACACAGAGAAGACACCTATTCAGGTATCGATAGTGGGGTTTCCACAGGCCAGTGGGACATACAGAAAGAGGTGAAATATTTGGGGGATATTTTGCAGTGAGAGATTTCAATGATGGGTCATTAAAATCTAAGTTTTATCAAAAGGGATAAAAAAGTAAAAAGACTAAAAAATGTTGAGTCAATAAATTTGAGGCCTCAGTGAAGTAAAATAATTGTTCCCATAGTCACTGAGCGAATGTCATACTCTCCTGTCCTCTTCACTCAATCTTGATCTATCTATCTATCTATCTATCTATCTATCTATCTATCTATCTATCTATCTATCTATCCATCCATCCATCCTGCTACTGACTTCATTGGTTCAGTCATAAGTTTTGTCTGCCCACTTCTCCACTGTGCCATGGAAGGTGTCCCTCAAGTCTTATTATTACTATGTGATAATGAGTCTCCCGAAGTTGAGAATTGGAACAGAAATGGAAGAATAACTTGTGACTAATCAGTCAAGGTTGTTAGTTTTTCTTCAATTTAAGGACCAATGACATTTTGGCTGGTGATCAAGTAAAACGTTTTGTTACCCTCTCTTCTTGGAGTTATGGGAAAGGAAGAATTTAGGTTTATGGGCTTCAAGACTGGTAGAGGAGCGGGAGCTGGGGCAGTCTCAGTAGAGCCATTGAGGACAAGTCAAGGTAGATGGGACATAGCGCCCAGGGAGGGCAAAGCCCTGGGTCCTGAAAACGAAGGAGGACAGGGAAGGCAGGTGAGCATAAGTGTGAGAATGCGGACATTCGCTCCTTCTGTCCATGCATTTTAGTTTCAAACCCCTTGAGGTCAGTGACGGAGATTTCTCAGCCAAGTTCAGTATTTTCTCAGCAGAAGCAGCTGTTGCTTGAGCCACATCCCCCCTCGCCAGCTTCCATTCCTGGCCCAGCACCGCGCACGGTGGTGCTTGTTGTTGACTCTGTGTCTGCTGCAGAGGCCACCCCTTCTTCTGATGAGCCCCATTTTGTGTGGATGGCAGCACTTTGCTTTCTGCCTCTCCCAGGAAGGTAAAGAGCCTAATCACATTCCCTGCAATCATCCCGCGGCTAATTACATGGAGACAGAGCTGAATCACCAGGCTGATGCCACTCGGAAAGAATTCAGCCGAATTGGTGATGCTGGGAGAAAGCGCTCTGTCTGAGACACTTCTGATTAGGGCGTGCTGTATCCCCGCTCGCTCAGAGAAGCAGGGGCCTCGGCCACATGAGCTTTTAACTAAGGATATTTGTGGAGAGAGCCAAACCTGGCTCTTGTCTTATTCACTTCGAGCCTTGCTTCAGGGAGACATTGTTAGTCTCCCTTAGGAAGCGTGGAATAAAATTCTTTAATCTTAGGCGATTTGAGAGGTCTCCATATGTGGCCAGGCTTTATCAGGAAAAAGAAATAAGAAACACCCTAAAAGGTAGATATCTGCTATTTTCTTGAAAGTCACCAAAGAAGATTTTTGAATAGTTCGTTTTGACAGCTGGCACCGGCACCAGAGTTATCAGTCAGTTCATTCATCAGTATTTGACAGCTTGTGTTACCTTCTATGTGTTAAAAACTGTAATTGATATTGGAGATATAAAGTTGAAGAAGAGTGCCTTCTGTCTTGGGAATTTGAGTCCAGTAGGGTAAACATATGTAAAAACATCACAATGCAAAGTAATTAGTATAAGCATTAGAAACAAACAAGACAAAAAACTGGGAAGAGAGGAGGCAAGGACATTGGAGTATTAAGAAAGGGTGCTCAGAGGATTTATATCAAAGACTGTTTTGAAGGATGCATAGACATCTGAAAGTAGACAAAGTGGGTATTAGATTCTAGACCAGTGATGGCGAACCTTTTGAGCTCGGCGTGTCAGCATTTTGAAAAACCCTAACTTAACTCTGGTGCCGTGTCACATATAGAAATTTTTTGATATTTGCAACCATAGTAAAACAAAGACATATTTTTGATATTTATTTTATATATTTAAATGCCATTTAACAAAGAAAAACCAACCAAAAAAAATGAGTTCGCGTGTCACCTCTGACACGCGTGTCATAGGTTCGCCATCACTGTTCTAGACAGAGCAGGCATGATAGGTAAAGAACTTTGCCTGAATGCAGTGACTTTGGGGGTAGGGGGAGGATGGGGCGGGTAGGAACTGGAAATAGAAGAATATGGAAATGTAGACAAGAGCCAGCTCCTAGGAGCCTTTATATTCCACATCAATGGGAAAAGTGAGCAGTGAAAGGATTTAAGCAGGGGCGAGGCTGATTTTTTAGTTTGGGCAATTATTTTGACAAGAATAAAAATGTAGAACAAGAGGCAGGGAGATCAGTAAAGAGGGCATTATAAAAGTCCAGAGTAGAGATGGGTGCCTGAATTAAGATAGTTCACTATGAAAGGGGAGGGGCAGGAGATAGGTAAATAAAAATAGTTAATGAAGTTTTATATGTATAAAAAATGCAAGCTCTGGTGGAATTCAAGTCTCTGGCTGGTGGTCACTTTAGTAGACGTGGTATTTCCCCTCTCTCAGCCACATCTGTCTAACAGGGTCACTGTAAAGATGAAAAGATAATGCCTGCAAAACACTTGGCGTACCCTCTGCCACAGAAATGCCCAGTTCATGTTAGCCATTTATTAAAACCAAATTTAAAAAAAAAGATAGAAACAGTGTCTAATAATAAAAGCATAATATGCTAATTAGACTGGACATCCTTCCAGACAAAGCCGGGGCTGCAAGGAAAGCCTGGGTCCCAGGTGCCAGAGGGAAGCTGGTGCCGGCAGTAGGGGGAAGGAAGGCCTACTCTTGCATGAATTTCGTGCATTGGGCCTCTAGTAATAAAATAAGAAGATAGATTTGAAAACTATAAAGGCAGTAAAAACAACAGGAGTTATTGAGGAATCAGAGAAAGGAAAGACTCGAATGTGACCCTCCTCTCTATTTTAGGAGAATGGGGAGTTAACCTTGCCAACAGCAGATATTAGTGGGCATTGGGGTGAGAGCAAGTTTGAGGGACAAGATGATAAACACAGACTGTGGTGTCTGTGAAATATACAAAGGAGGCATTAGGTTGGACCTAGAGTTCAGCAGATCCTCTTGGGATGGTGATGTCCGTGATGAGATCATGAGCATAGCTGATACTTTAAAATGTAGGAATGGGATTTGGCAGTGTAGATAGCCTGGGAGAGAGGACAGATAGAGAGAGGAGTGGACCTGATTGGAGGGTTGAGTCTCCTTCCTCTTATAGCTTGTTCCTTCTAGCATGTATCGACCATCTGTTAATGTGCTAATAACTCTTCTGTGTATTTGCAAACATTATCTCATTTAATTCTCAACCCCAATCTTGGGTGAAAAAAATAGTCTCCACTGTTTACTAGTGAGGAAACTGGGGCTCAATATCTTATTTAAAACGACTTAGTAGCTAAAAGAAATAGCCATGACCAGGATTCAGGAACACCGTGCTAGCGAGCTCTGATAAAGCATGCTTGTTGGGTCTCACATGTTGCATTTCACCCAGGAGCCAGGCGTGCATGCCTAGGTTTAGGTTTTATGTGAAATGAAGAGAGGTGGAAGCAAACAGTATTAGTGTAATTAACGAAAGAGTGAATCAACTCTTCCCTTCCATGCACTCTCCCTTTTTATGGATTTTCATGTGGTTGACAATTTCACCTGTCAACCATTTCACCTGTGTGGCATGGAGCACTTAGAACCGACCAGGGGACAGGGCCCATGCTCACATTTCAGGCAGTGCAATTCCATAGCAGTATGATTTGCAAGCAAATAGCTTTGGTGTTGGGTAGATTTTGAGATCTACACTTGCAAAGATTACATAGATCAATAGATGATAGATAGATAGATAGATAGATAGATAGATAGACAGACAGACACACAGAATGGATATTCAAAGACTGTAGTTAAATATGGCAAATACACAGATTTTCTGTCATGTCTCCATTTTTCTCTGGGCCCAAATGATCCCCCACCAACAAGCTATTCTATGGGTATTTCCATGTGGTTTTCTTGAGTCATTCTTTTATACACATCCTCCTACCCCATGCCACATGGAAATGCCTGTATGGCATTTCATTTTCTGGTATTGATGGTACTGGATACTTTTCTCTCTATGATCTGATCTGAACTTATTCATTAGATTGTCTTAATGAAAGATTTGACCCCATCCTAGCTCTTCTACTTTTTATTTTGTCATGTCATTGAGCATTTGCTTGGTTCAGTCATCAACAAATGAAATTCTTGAGGAGGCCTTCATCCTGCTCCACACATGAGGATGCTGATGCAAAAGGAAAACACACCCACACATACACAGGCAAGCACACAATGTCATATCCTCAGGTTCCAAACACTCCTGAGATCACAGTGCCACGATTCTTGGATTAAGAACTCCTGTCCTTAATATAGAAAGCATCTCCGTGGCTAAACAACAGACTGACTGTACAGTCCGCTCTGCTTTTCCAGGGCAGGTCAGAACCAGGTGATGAAGGTGACCCCACTACACGTGACCTTCTGACCTGAGGGTCCCTGAGATCGAGCCGGAAGCTTAGCCTATTAGCAGCCTCTCAAGTTAAAATAATTTTCTTAAATTATTCCTGGGAAGGAATTTCAAAGCAATTAAATTCTTCACATTTCTCAGCACTGGCTTATATATCCAGAGATGTAGAAAAGAGAGCACAAACAGCCAAGATACGAGGCGGTGTGACACTGCGGAATTCTATATTTACCTGCTATCCATGTCTTTCATATCCGCTTGCCTGAATTCACAAATCAAAAGCTGATTTCTCTCTTCTTATTTTTTTAGCAGCCATCAGCTGCACCGCTGCAAATACCCAGGCTCCAACATCAAGCTGCACACTGCACACACACAGCTGTTTGCTGTCTTGACATCATCACCCAGGGTCTGCCTGCAAGCCCAGCTCAGGGGCCTCACAAAAGGCCCGCAGCAGGGGAGCTCACAGCCCTGGGTCCCAGCAGCTGGAGCTGCATCTGCACAGAATGCCAGTGGCATCCTGAGGGAAGAACTAGGCCTCAGAGAATCACAGGACTGGCTCTAGGGAGCACAGGGCCTCATTTCTATATAATTACATGTGGGCTGCAGCTCCTCCTTAATACAAAGCTAATAATTATTCCCAGGAAATTTCCTAATCAAAAAATTCTAACAACAAAAGCTGAGAGAGATGGTATATGAAGAGTCCTCTCTTCACATGGAATAGATACGATTCTGAGATTAGGAGGTGGGAATGGCACAGGGACATCACCACATGTGTTCAACACTCTACGACAAGCATGTCAAACTCAAAGACTAACACGGGCCAAATAAACAAGGTTTAAGTTTCTGTGGGCCGCAAAGAAACAAAAGCTTCAATTATCATAGAAACGTAGGTTTATTTCGATAGAGACATGCTGAATACAAAGGGCTGAGATAAATGAGTCATCGTTAACATAAAATAATCGAACATTTTAATAAAAATTAATACTTTTTCTTGAACATTAACTTACCAGACACTGAATAACTGCACAGATTAATAAGTGTAACACAAATAAACCTATTTTTCTTGTTCTCCAAAAGTGAAATATTTCCTGTTGCGCACACCAAGCAAGTCAGTCCAAGACTAATGACGTGGCCGTCGGCTGCTAAAATATTCACTGCTAGTATTAGTGGGGAGAAATGGTGCACCTGTGCATAAGGGAAATGCATGCAACACAATTATAGTTATCAGTCATTAGCAAATGTTGTAGTTCGTTATTAATAATTATATGTAACAGGATATTATAAAATTAAGTTATGAAATTTTTATTAAAATGTTTCTTACATACTGTTATATTGGCTGGGCCGCAAAAATATTCGTTGTGGGCCGCATGTGACCTGCGGGCCGCGAGTTTGACATGCTTGCTCTCTGACTTCAGCTCCTGGCTCACAGCAACCTTCACCAACATGTTTTAGATAAATTCCATTTACATATTGGAAGCCAGCTCGTCAGAACAATTCAGCCTGTCCCCTTCCCCAAAGATGGTGCCTATCTTTGATTCCAAAAGGAATTTTCTCAGCGCCGGAAGTGTCCCTCCATTCTATAACAAGCAAAAGCAGGTCTGGGCCTTCCAGAATCTTCTTCCAGAAGAGATCTTGTAAGGTTATTCATTCTGGGAGAGATCATCAGGCCATCCTTTCTTTTGTTGTTTTCTTTTTTTTTTAATTTAAATTGTTTATTGTTGACACTATTACAGATGTCTCCCATTTTCCCCTCCTTTGCCCACCTCTACCCAGCCCCTCACCCTCTCTTTTGGCCCTCCCTACACAAGTATCTGTGTCCATGAGCTATGCACATATGTTCTTTAGCTAATCCTGCACCCTCCTTCAGCTCATATCCCCTGCCCTCTGATATTTGTTGGTCTGTCTCATGTATCGTTGCCTCTGGTTCTGTTTTGTTCATCAGTTTATTTTGTTCATTAAATCTCACATATCAGTGAGATCATATGGTATTTGTCTTTCTCTGACTGGCTTATTTCACTTACATAATACTCTCCAGATCCATTCATGCTGTTACAAAGGGTAAGAGTTCCTTCCTTCCTTCCTTCCTTCCTTCCTTCCTTCCTTCCTTCCTTCCTTCCTTCCTTCCTTCCTTCCTCTTTTTCTCTTTTTCTCTTTTTCTCTTTTTCTCTTTTTCTCTTTTTCTCTTTTTCTTTTTCTCTTTTCTCTTTTCTTTTTTTCTTTTTCTCTTTTTCTCTTTTTCTCTTTTTCTCTTTTTCTCTTTTCTCTTTTCTCTTTCTCTCTTTCTCTCTTTCTCTCTTTCTCTCTTTCTCTCTTTCTCTCTTTCTCTCTTTCTCTCTTTCTCTCTTTCTCTCTTTCTCTCTTTCTCTCTCTCTCTCTCTCTCTCTCTCTCTCTCTGTCTCTCTCTCTTTCGCTCTTTCTCTCTGTTCTCGCTTTCTCTCTTTCTCTCTTTCTCTCTTTCTCTCTTTCTCTCTTTCTCTCTTTCTCTCTTTGGTCTCTTTCTCTCTTTCTCTCTTTCTCTCTTTCTCTCTTTC
>NW_005872523.1:22185-27358 GCF_000147115.1 Myotis lucifugus
TCCCTTACTCTCTATCCCTCTTAGCACTCTCCCTCTTTGTCTCTTTTCTCTCATTATCTCTTTCTCTAACGCGCTGTTTCTGTGATTCTCCGGTGCTCTCTTTGTCTCTGTGTCTCTTTCTGCGGTTTCTATGTATCTCTCTCTCTCTGTCTCTCTGATATCTCTCTCTCTCTCTCTCTCTCTCTCTCTCTCCCTCTCTCTCTCTCCCTCTCTCCCTCCCTCCTCCCTCTCCCCTCTCCCCCTCTCCTCCTCTTCCCCTCTGCCATGTAGTACATATTCCATTGTGTAAATGTGCCACAGCTTTTTCCCCACTCATCTACTGATGGGAACATGAGATGCTTCCAAATCAGGGTGCACATATTCTTTCAGATTGGTGTTTGGGATTCTTAGAATATACACACAGAAGTGGGATCACTGGGGGAAAGGCAGTTCTATTTTTAACTTTTTGAGAAACTTCATAGTGTTTTCCACAGTGGCTGCACCAGTCTGCATTTCCACCGTCAGTGCACTAGGGTTCCCTTTTCTCCACATCCTCACCAGCACTTGCTCTTTGTTAATTAATTAATTAATTAATTAATTAATTAAAATTTATTGTTTAAAGTATTACATAAGTCTCCTTTTTCCCCATTGACCTTTCCCCAGCTGCCCCCACCTCCCAGAGGACCTGTATGCATGCATATGAGCATAACCAATGAGCACAGACAGTAGGGGAGAGAGGACAGTTAATTTATTGAAGGTAGCCATTTTGAGAGGTGTGAGGTGATACCTCATTATCATTTTAATTTGCACCTCCCTGATGATTAGTGCCCTTGAGCATTTTTTCATGTACCTATTAGCCACCTGTGTATATTCTTTGGATAAATTTCTAACTATTTAGGTCCTTTGCCCATTTTTTAATTAGATTGTTTGTCTTCCTGGTGTTGAGTTGTATAAGTTCTCCTTATATTTTGGATATTAACTCCTTATCAGCTGAATTATTAGTAAATATGTTCTCCCATATGATGGGTTCCTTTTTGTCTTGATGATGGTTTCTTTTGCTGTGAAGAAGCTTTTTAGTTTAATATAGTTCCATTTCTTTATTTTTTCCTATGTTTATCCCTTGGAGACATATTGGCAAAAATATTGCTCTGAGAGGTGTCTAAGATTTTATTACCTATGTTTTCTTCTAGGATTTTTATGATTGTGCTTCTTACATTTAAGTATCTTATCAAATTTGAGTTTATTCTTGTGTATGGTGTAAGTTGGTGGTCTAGTTGCATTTTTTTTTTTGCATGTACCTGTCCAATTTTCCCAGAACCATTTATTGAAGAGGCTGTCTCTGCTCCATTATATATTCTTATCAAATATTAATTGAGTGTAATGGCTTGGATCTATTTATGGGGTCTCTGTTCTGTTCCATTGATCTATATGCCTGTTCTTGTGTGAGTACCAGATGGTTTTGATTTACAGTGGCTTTGTACTATAGTTTGACATCCAGTAATTGGATTCCCTCCAACTATGTTCTTTTTTCTCAAGTTAGCGGAAGCTATTCAGAGTCTTATGTGGTTCCATATAAATTTCTGGAATATTTATTCTACATCTGTGAAATATGCCATTGGTATTTTAATAGGAATTGCATAGAATCTATAGATTTACTTTGAATAGTATAGACATTTTAATGATGTTCATTTTTCCAATCCATGAACACTTCCATTTGTTTGCATCTTTCTCTATTTCTTCCTTCAATGTCCTATAGCTTTCTGAATACAGATCTTTTACCTCCTTAGTTAGGTTTATATCTAGGTATCTTATTTTTGTTCTTGTTGTTGCAATAGTAAATGGGATTCTTTTCCTAGTTTCTCTTTCTGGGAGTTTGTTATTGATTAATAAAAATGACAATTTCTGCATATAAATTTTGTATCCTGCTACTTTGATGAATTCATTTATTAGATATAGTAGTTTTTTGGTGGAATCTTTAGGATTTTCTATATATAATATTGCACCATCTGCACATAATGACAGTTTTACTTCTTTCCTTTCAATTTGAATGCTTTTTATTTCTTCTTGTCTGATTGCTGTGGCGAGGATTTCCAGCACTATGTTGAATAAAGAGGTGAAAGCAGACATCCATGCATCCACGTCTTGTTCCTGATCTTAAAGGAACACTTTTAGTTGTTGCCCATTGAATATGATATTGGCTATAGGTTTACCATATATATATATGGTAAGGGAGTGGGAGAGAGAGATAGAAACATCAATGAGAAAGAAACATTGATTGGCTGCCTCCTGCAGAGCCCCCTAAAGGGGATCAAGCTGCAACCTGGGCATATGCCCTCACCAGGAATCAAACCAGTGACCTGTCCATGCCAGGGATGATGCCCAACCAATTGAGCCACACTGGCGGGGCTCCACTGTATTCTTGATGTCAGATACTAGTATACTGTTCTGCACTTCTAACTGCTGCTTATTCGTGATTTTATGTCCCTTTTCATGCTGATGTAGTTCCCATTACATTTCTTGTTGTTCCCATTAAGTTCCTTATAGTTCTCACTAAGTTTATTGAGCATCCATAAACCATTACTCTGAACTCTACCTCTGATAAATCGCTTGCCTCCATTTCATTTAGCTCTTTTCATGGATATTCCTCCTGTTCTTTCATCTGAGGCCTGTTTTTTTTTTTGTCTCCCTATTTTAGCTGTCTCTTTGTGTTTGTTTCTATGTATTACATAGAGCTGCTATGACGCCCCATCATCGTGGGGTGGTCTTAGATAGTAACTATCCTGTGGGACCCAGTGATCTCCTGAGCTGGATGCTTTAGAAATGTCTCTTTTGTGAGTTCTTTGGGTTCTCCTGTTGTAATCAGGTCTTGATTGTTGTTTTCCTGTTCATGGGTTGGAAAGGTTGCCGGACTGTGAGGCCCAACCCTGACCATGTCATGCTGAATAAACAAGGAAGCGGAGATTTCCCAGAGCTGCTAATAAGGAATGACGCCCTGCTGACACCTTGCCGTTAGCTCAGTGAAACATGTGTCAGACTTCTGACCTATAGAACTGTCTTGCAGGCCTGTTTTCAGCAGTGGCAGCTCATCTATCCGAGTCACTGCCACTTGGCCCCCATGCCTCCCCAGACCAATCCCACCTGCAGCTGTCCAGCAGCGACTGCTCAAACTACCTTTTCTGTTTCCAAAGGAATAGTCAAGGAGAAAAAAATATATAAAATATGTGTATATCCTTCTATTTTTAGCAGTGAAAGTAGAGACATTTTTCAAGCCCTCAGCAGGTCTCACGTGGGCTATGCAACACTACTGACTTTCTTAGAAGAAATCATCCTGAAATATCGTATCCCTTGTAAATCAAATCCTCTTTTAATTGAAGGGAATATAACTTTCTAGTTAAAGGATCTGTGGTGAATCCTTTGTAAAGTTTATTACTGTGAAATTCCTACTAGGAAAGCAAAGATCTGATTATTCTTGCATTTCTGCATTGAGATTTTCTTGTGTCGAAGATCTTGTGTATTAAAATGCTTTCAAACTGAGTTGTGATATCTGTGAGAACAATGGTCATGAGAGCTTACCATTTATTGATAGTTGACTATGTTCTACGTACTTCCCACACATTTCCTTCTTTCATACTCACCAAACCCTATAATGTTGTGTTGTGTCCCCCATTTAACAGAAGAGGAATCTGAGGTCTGAAGAAGTGAATTGTCAGCTAGTAAATTCTCCGGGGCCAGTGTGAGGGCATTAGAGCCTCACAGTGTAGCAAGGGCAACGGTGCCAACAGCCATACTGCACCTGCCAAATAATCAGACCCTCAGAAGCTATTCATTCTGTGTAGACCTCACATTTGAAAATGCTTTTACTATTGATAGTCTTTCCTTGATACAGCAGAAATTGTTGTCGGGATTTGGTCTGTAGCCCACATGCTCCCAGCAGCACAAGGATTGCGTCAGTGTCACATCCATGTGGCTCTTAGGGCCCTCCAGTAAGCCTGTGGACTTCAGCTTTCCCTCAGAGTTTCCTCTGCCAACTTCTTGGAGTCCATACCATGTGCTCAAATACAAGTCTTCTCATGGTCTTCCCTTTGCCCCTGTCAGTGCAGCCCCTCACCTTCTGAGGTCTGTTCTGATTGGCTGGTGGCCAGGGATGAGGAGGGACTTCACACAATCACTGGCAGGTGTTGACACAGGATCTCACTGCAGCACCGCCTACCTCTCACATCTTTCAGAAACACGTCTTCTATAGTTTCTGACCCTAATCACTTTTTTCTTTTTTAAAAAAAATATTTGTATTGATTTCAGAAAGGAAGGGAGAGGGAGAGAGAGATTGAAACATCAATGATGAGAGAGAATCATTGATGGGCTGCCTCCTGCACGCTCCCAACTGGGGATTGAGCCTGCAACCCGGGCATGTGCCCTGACCAGGAATCGAACCGTGACCTCCTTGGTTCATAGGTCAATGCCCAACCACTGAGCCACGCCGGCCAGGCTAATGACATTCTTCATGAGATAACAAAAGCCGTCCCTCTGGCTCTGCAGGGGTTGGTGTTGAGAAAGAGTAACTACACCTCTGTCACGTTGTTCTTGTGCTGCTCTTGTCCACCTGACCTTCCAACATCTGAACAAAGCCATGTCTTTCACCATCAAAACACATAACCTCCCATGCACCTCAGCTTATAATGAAGGCACCTGGAGGGACCCCAGCTTCCCTGTCCTGTCAGCAGCTGTCCCTGGAGCCCAATCTGAGTTTCACAGGAACATCTTTATGAAACCAAGAAGTTGAGGGAGCAGTGGTGAGAGAACTAGTCTAGTACTAGACTAGGCACAGTATTTGAACTAAATTTTTTTTTAAAAAATAATTCATCTCAACTCTCACTTCTGGGTTCCCATGTTATGTCCTTTTTTTTTTTTTTAGTTTCTGGGGGCCCATGATTTTTATCTCAGCTGGTGTAAATGCCATAAAAATATTAAACAAGCAGACAGCTGTGTCCTCTCCTCTCCAGTAGCGACAGCTGTTCTCCTGACAAGCTTATTCTTAGGTGCGATAAAAATGATAATCATGGCTATTATTATTTGCAGTTATAAGCACTGTTAATCCCCAATCTATGAACTCGGGAACGTGGGGTTTTCTCTTTCAAAGGGTATTACTTACACAGGGCACTTCTGTCCATTATTGAAGAAGCTGCTGAGCTCAGCC
>NW_005872523.1:27458-40035 GCF_000147115.1 Myotis lucifugus
CTTCTTTGGGATATGGAGGGCAGGTGGAATCACGTTTCCAACTTGCTTCATTTCCCGGCTTGAATTGTCAGATTCCACTTAATGAAATAGCTGCGTTCCTGAAAAGTTGGCCGTAGAACAAATTCTGTTCAATGCATCATACTTCCTCATTGATCTTCATTTTTAAATTAAGGATGCATTTCCCTGAGGAAATAATTGGCCCCAAGACCAATATAAATTATACTAAACACTCAATAAACCTTTTTAAATTGCACATTTAAAGAAAGTCAGTGCTGTTAGAACATTAATAGTGATGATATGTTTAACGTCAGGAAATACAAATATTATGCTAAGAAGCTAAGAACAATTACCAGAAGTGGTGTTGTGGTGGGAATAGAGCCACGTGAGGATTAGGAGAGCAGCATGGAGTCCCTGGATTTTTTTTTTTAAATTAAGTACTTCTGAGCCTATCAATCCATCTATTAATAAGAATTTAACAAACTTCAAATTATGTAAACTATTTCCCTCGGTGTCTTGAGAGCCAGGATGTGCAAGACTCAGTCCTGCTGAGAGAGGGTTTCAATTGCACTGGAAAATAAGACGGTGAATATAGCAAAAACCATCTGTGGATTGGACATCGGAGAGCTGGTGTGATCTGGCACTAAACCGACACGGGCTCCTCTGAACTGTAGTTGCCCACATGAACCATACAGGGATTGAACAAAATCACTAATTTCCTAACTTGACTATATATGAGAATTTCCTGGTAAAATTATTAAAACTCCTCATTCCAGGACATTTTGTAGTTATGGTAGGATCTAGAAATCTATATTTAAATAATTCTTCTAGGTAATTCTATTGAATCAGACTATGCCCTAGCATAATAACAATAGGATTATATAACCTTCACTGATGCTTTGAGCTCTTTAGTTGAATATTTTCATGATTCTAAAGACAAGACAAACTCTAGATGAACTAGATGAACTCTACACTCAGACAGCCATAGGCACTGGGAATTGGGAGAGAGCCAGGAGTGTATTTGTTTCCTAGGGTCCACAGGAAAGTAACAAAGAGGAGGTGGTTTACACAATAGAAATATCTCCCAGTTCTGAAAGCCAGAAGTCCAAATTCAAGGTGTCAGCTGGTCCATGTTCATAACCGGAGCACACATGGTGTTTAAAGGAAAACTTTGCTCAAATCATTGACTCTTATAAATTCAGATTTTGGTTTAGTTTGTTTTGTTTTGTTTTTTTCTTGGCTTATTTGTCTTAGGCATCCCCTTTAGGAACCTCATTTCTGGTGCTTCATAGTTGAATTTGTTATGTATATACTGACTCTCTTTCTCTCTAGTTTTGCCATCTTTGGTTTTAGTAGAGAAACAATGTATGTGAGGAGAAAGTTGAAAATAATGGCAAGGAAAGCTAAAATATATAAAGCATGTTTCTATGTATGAATTAGTTTTCACATACCTTACCCAATTGAGTCAGAGAGTGCATGAAATTGGTGAGTAATGGAGTCATTGTGGTGTTCCTGTAATTCTACACTTGGTTTGGGGAACACAGGATAGTAAAGTTAAGCCTCATTGTTTTCCGCATGATGACCTAAGTGTAGATTCCTTCCCCGTGGTAATACAAATCTGGACCTTCCCCAAATCGTAAGCTCTCCAACTTCCTTCACTACGTAAGATTGCCTGATAGAAATATATAAAATTACACACATCTTCACAGAAAATGTGATGACTTCTTGATTGTGACTACCCTAATATCTGTGACCTTGCATTTGTGTCTATGACTGTAATCCCCCTACTTGCTTCTCCCTTTGTATGTCCTTATAATGAGCCCATGCAACTGAGTCCCTGTATATCTTACTGGGGTCACACAAGAGCATATTTGGACAGTAGAATAAAATTAGATGTTTGGTCTCCAGGTGGAGAGAAGGGCGAGAGACCCAGAAAAACCTATGTAGTTGTGTTTCATTGCTTTGATGGTGCAGTACACAGCCTTCCCAGGAATCTGGGGTCCGACCACTGCTCAGACACGGAGCTCAGTCCAGAAACAGCTGTCCAGAACTAATTTATTTCCTAATGCTACGGCACTGTTAATTTATAAATTACACTGGTAATTCAAGCTATTATTAATTTCAGATGGTGTAGGGCAAGCCTAATTAAAATATGACATCAATTGCCACACATATGTACCAAAGACTACCATTTAAAATTAATGGGAATATTAAGTGTGACACTGGTCTCCGAGATGCTTTGCACAGTAATTATAGCATTCCGGCAGGGAAAGATCTGACAAATGTAGGCTCGGGCCTGGTAGCAAATAAACAACAAGATGAAAGGAATCACCAACTCTTCCTTTAAACCTTTGCTCCTGGTTTTCCTCATCCTTCCTCACATCAAGGCCAGTACTTTCCCCCCCCCTGAAGATGCTTAGGAAGCAAGAACAAAAGGCTACCATGACAATTAGAGAAGTTTCTTAACTGGTTTGGGACTGTGAGTTCCCATGGGTCAATGTTGAGTGTCTTTTCCACATCCTGAACTTTTTGACCCTGTTTTCTACTCATTACCATGTTCTTGGATCTTCCTGAAAATTTATGAGTCTTGATTGTCTCAGTAGCTACAAGCTGTTCTTTCGCTCTTGTGTAGGTAGCGGAGGCAAGAGTTCCCACACACATGTAGCGTGGGTTCCCTAGGTCATGCGAGTACATGAGGAAATGGCAACCTAATTGAGCGTATTACTGGAGGGTGGCACAGCGGGATCATGTCCAAGGAGTGGTGGCCGAGTTGGGCAGGTCGTGGCCCTTTTTCACAAGATGGTTGTTTTGTTATTGTTGCCATCCTTATCACTACTGTTGTTACATGGACAAAACAGCGACCTTCATGTCACATAACAAATACAACCATAACTTACATAGCACGTCTATCATTCTTTGTATTGTATCAGTTTCTCGCTGCTGTTATTTTCACGCTTTGGAGCAGCAGGTGCATGTGACATTATGTGGCAGTGCTATCCCCTGGAGAAAGGTGCTCCTCTCTTCCCTCCCTGCTCATGTGGAGCCATGCATGTTAATCTAGCTCCACTCACGGAGCCTGCGCCTCCGGGCAGATTACAGGAGTACGAGCTAAAGCAGGTGCACAGCACACGGAAGCTTTCAAAGTGCTTTCATGTTTGTGTGTGTTTCCATTTGTCACTCCCAACAATCCTCTGAGGTGTTGGGATTGTGTGTACATTCTGTCTGGGCAGATGTCTCAGTTGCTAGTGACAGTCTCAACTCATGCTGCTGCCCCATTGTCACTTTTTTATTATTATTGAGTTCAGATAGGAAGGGAGAGAGAGAGAGAAACATCAATGATGAGAGAGAATCATTGATCGGCTGCCTCCTGCACACCCCACACTGGGGATCGAGCCCGCAACCCAGGCATAGGCCCTGACTGGGAATCGAACCATGACCTCCTGGTTCATAGGTCGAAGCTTAACCACTGAGCCATGCCTACTGGGCTGGATAGTCACTATTAATAGCACCTCCTTATACTCTTCAAGGTATCCCAGTTCGCACAATGCATGTATCATCATGCTGGTTACTTCATTGAGTGGAAGAGGCCAGATACTTCCCTGGGAAGGAAGCAGTTACTTTTGTTCTCCATTGTCTTTCTTTGAGGAGGCGGGAACTGAGGGCAACAAGGGAGAAAAACAAGAAATGCATCTCCTAGGTTTGAATGTCATGGCCGTTCCATCATCAGATCCTTGCGGCCAGGCCTCTGGTGGGGAGTCCAGTAGGCAAGGGGTTAGTGTTATTATGCATGACTCTTCCATACAGAACTGATGCTGCTGATGATGAAGTGGCAGTGAGATCCGTACCTGTCCTCTTGTCCTTTCCTTTCTGCCATGTTTGTGATTAGAGCGTGGAGTCCCTGGTGTTGGCTTGTCTGCAGGATCTTATACCTAAGAGCTCTAGTAAATTGAAGTTTGGGAAATGGACTTTTGCCTATCAGTTGACTGTCTAGCTGTAAAAATAAATTAACTTTTATTTCATGAGTGTTCCCACTGTCTTTTGTGACGTTTGTGTGTGTAAGCTATTGTGGTATTTTTAACTGATACTGGTATGTGGTCTGGGATGTAGTCATTGGCTCTACTCCAAGGTTCAGTGTGAATGGCACCTGGAGTCAGAAAGAATTGAGATACACCTCAGGTGCCTTTCTCGGACCCAGAGCCAGAGGGCTCGGTAAGGTCAGGGCAGGTCACAGGTCTCTAGGCATTTGTTTAGTCCAGGTAGGAACACGGGCATCTCAGCTAGTCCTTTGGGGAGCTAAGGAGATGGTGGTGGTGGCTGTGGTAGGAGAAGGGAAGTGTGAATGCACACAGTGCTGAGGAATCTGAACTTGAAAGTGGCTGACATAACCAGGTCCTACGTTGGTTTCTAAGAGCATGCTTTTGCTGTTTTCTCTCCTGTGCTACCGTACCTTCTCCGGCAGCCGTGGGCTTTGTGAGTGAAGACGAATACTTGGAGATCCAGGGCATCACGAGGGAGCAGTCCGGGGACTACGAGTGCAGCGCCTCCAACGACGTGGCCGCACCCGTGGTGCGGAGAGTGAAGGTCACCGTGAACTGTAAGTGTTGTCATGGAACCCTCGCCCCGTGTGGATGGGAGGGGGGCTGCTGGCATGGCCACAAAAAAGAGATGGATACAGAGCCAACTCTTAGAGAGTGAATGGCATATGTGGCTTTTTAAAAATATATTTTTATTGACGTCAGAGAGGGGAAGGGAGAGAGAAATAGAAATATCAATGATGAGAGAGAATCATTGATTGGCTGCCTCCTGCCTGCCGAACCAGTAACCGGGGCATGTGCCCTTGATTGGAATGGAACCTGGGACCCCTCAGTCCACAGGCTGATGCTCCACCCATTGAGCCAAACCAGCGAGGGCGAAACATCATCTGTTTTCAGGTTTATGTCCATCAGATAAAAGCCAGCTAGTTGCTTGGGAGAAACATTGCTTTTCCTGGTCCTGAAACCAAGGGGAAGTTGATCTTTAGGGTCTCTACAAATAGAGCACCTTGAAATGTAGTCAACCACTTGCAAACAGTGTTTCTGTATTAAATAGAATGGCGTGTTTGTTACACCTGTGCTTCCCAGTGCACTCCCCTGCAAGCTGTTGGAATTGTCAAGCGTTGTTAGGGAAAACTTCAATTGCAAGTAGGCCAACTATATAGGTCTGGCTGGGTCTGGTGGATGCGGGAATCATTTTAGAAGAATCTAGAAGGATGACTGATCCGTACACCCTTCAGGCAATTCTCTATGAATATTATTCTTGCAACTGCGCTTTTGATGGGAATTGAATAGTATGAGGTTATATAGTCTGGCAAGAACCTGGTTTGCAGAAATTCTATGAGGCTGATTAAAACTGCTGACTGCCAACCCAGGGACTGGAGGGTTGATGGGTTGGCATCATCCTGTGCAAGTTAAAAAGTTTAAACAGAAAGCGGGCCTGCATGCACACCTGGTCACTCGCCTCCCTTCAGAAGGGGATAGCAGCATCCCACGCTGGGCAGACCAGGGTTTTCCTTAGAACTACCGCGAGTGGTTTGGTTCCTGCAGCACAATTTGTGTAGTGAATCTGTCCGCTCAAGGGAGCGCGGTAGATCAGAGAGTGAAAAATACAATCAGTGAGGGAGGCAGCGGCCTCGCTGGAGAATGCATTTTCAGATGCTACAGGGCGTCTTCTCTCTGCAGATCCACCGTACATCTCCGAAGCGAAGGGGACAGGCGTCCCCGTGGGACAGAAGGGGACCCTGCAGTGTGAAGCCTCGGCAGTCCCCTCCGCAGAATTCCAGTGGTACAAGGACGACAAAAGGTAAGGACCCCCTCCCTGCACCCCTCTCTCCCCCGCACCCAAAGAAGGCATCTTCTCCAGGTTCGTGGTTGCGAGGGAAACCCTGTGAATTTCTCCCTGAACTCCTCCTGCCTAGAAGGGGAGGCAATATACAACCACGTCTTTTCCTGGGATTAATGCATTTCAGCTATGTTTCCAACGTTGCCATGCATTGGACTAACCAGCCTGAAGGAAAACACTTTGTAAGGAAAGCAATACCTTACAGGAAGGGCTGCCAGGGGCATGGGAAGGCCTGTGGATTTCTCATAGGCCAAGAAAATAGTATGTTCGCCTGAAGCTCTTTCTAACACATTCCCGGGCTTGCATGAGGTGTTAGTAACGCTCCCAGGACCCTAGGAGTGGCTAAGAAGTTAGCTGGAGCTAGAGGTCTCGGTTCCGGTTCAGACGCTGTCAGGATTGGTGTACAGGAGTCCATGACCCTAGTTAGGCCTCCCTTTGTACCCAGGCTGTTGGTTCACTGTAGAAAAGAGAGAGGGCAGCGTTCCCTCCCCTCACATTGCCGCAGCCACCACCAGGACATTTGTTGTGATTCACTGGAGATGGTCATGGCGAGGAGCTAGCAAATGGCACGTTAGCCCGGGGTCAGAGGCTCAGTCCACCGGGCAGCACAATCACCGCTGTGAAAATCGCCATTTTAAGGTGGGGGAGCAACCAATAAAGGTGCAAGAACACTTTCTAGAAATGGGGAGGGGATGATGCAAAAGAGTCCTGAGGTGTATGTGGGGCTGAGAAGGAAGAAGGCGTTTCAGAGGCCGAGAAGCTGAGAAAGAAAACACCCAAGAGGTTGATGGGGAGGAGGAGAGCGGTGTGAGCCACTCCAGGCCAGGAGGGATCCAGCTGTTGCCCACGTGACATAGAACATCTTTATGGGCTTGTGTGTCTTTCTTTTGGGGGTCAGCCACCAGTCACACACCAAAAGCTCTTCAGGTCTCTGAATCGACCCTTGGTTTTTGTTTAGGACCAAGTCACTTAGTCATAAGATTCATTGTCTTATCATAATCCTTTCAAAGACACACAGTGTGTTTCCATTTTATTAAGTGCAAAAGACTTCAGTTACAAAGTCTTTGTACTGTATTCATCTAGCCCATTTTCTAGATGGAAGAACAGAGGCAGAAAGAGGGAAACAATCTCACAAAGAGATAAGATAAGAAGAAATAGCTGGCTGTCCCTCTTTTCCCAAGAATTCAGAATCAAGCAGAAGAGAGTAACTTTGTCTTTCTTAGAAATTCGGTTTCACTTGTCCCTCCCTCCCTCTTATTGAAGGATCTCCTATATGGATATCAAATAGCAGAAAAACACAGCAGCTGTGGAGCTCAGGGTCAGCTCCTCGGCCTTCCATTGTCTAGGTCTTCACCAAAACAAATCAGCTGCATCCTCTTTTTCTATTTTTATGGAGGGAAAATACAATTGAAATGTATGGGAAAGCAGGGTCCTAAACTCTGTGGAGGAGAGTAGCGCAGGCCACAGGCAGGAGTGGCCACGGTGAGGAGGGGGTGGGGGCTCTGCTGGCAGGAAGGCAGCGCCATTGGAGGACTGGTCTCTGCCAGGATTTTCCTGGAGGAGGAAGTCAGCGAGCATCACCGGGAGGGACTCAGAGGCCCGTGGCTCTGGCAACTTCGAGACTTTCTTCATCTGTGTTCTCATGGCAGCTTCTTTTCTCTCCTTTAACTAGTTCGGGTCGGTTTTCCACTTGCTGCTCATTTATTTATTTCCGGTGTTCTTCCATCGGATGAGTTGTCTGTCCTCCGGGCACCCAGTTTAACAAGAACATCTCTGCCTTCAAGGCCCTTGTTGCTGCCCGTCCTCCCCACCCAGAGGCTGGCAGGAACCCCCGACAGGCAGGTCTGGGAGGGCACATGACCTCTGCCCGGGGGAAGGTCAGCTCTAACCCAGCTCACATTTCGAGGGAGAGGAGTGGACTTCTGAGGCACATCAAGGGACTCTGTGCGATGGCGACAGCTGTTTTCTCAAATGTTAGGGTAAAAGTCTCCTTTTGAGTAGACGGAGCACCTGTCACTGCAGGCCATCGCGAATGACATCCATCAGAGCGAGGGAAAATGGGGTGTTGTCATTTCTAAGGGCCACCCATCCCCGGGGAGCTGAGCCAGGAACCAGCCTTCAGGTGCATTAAGAAAGAAGCCTGGTAGCAGCGTGACTGGGAAATGTGCGGCCTCCCAGAAGCCGCAAAGTGGCGCAAACTGCTGCTGGCACTGTTTTTAGCTACAGACATGTCAGCGCTGTCCAGGAGGAACCTGCTTTGGGTCGGTGGCTCCCCACCACAGCGCTGACATCTAACTCACAGCCTGGGTATGAGGTGAAGCCTTCTTTGTCCCCAGCCCAGGAATGGCATCCAACTGGCAAAGGGGGTCCGTCAGCTAGAGCAGCTCTCAGAAGCCTCCTGATGGGTGGGCCTCAGCACCTTCTTTGCACAGCACCCCCTAGAGCAGCGGTTCTCAGGTTCTCAACCTTCTGGCCCTTTAAATACAATTCCTCATGTTGTGACCCAACCATAAAATTATTTTCGTTGCTACTTCATCACTGTAATGTTGCTGTTATGAATCGTAATGTAAATATCTAATATGCAGGATGGTCTTAGGTGACCCCTGTGAAAGGGTCGTTCAACCGCCAAAGGGGTCTCGACCCACAGGTTGAGAACCACTGCCCTAGAGGATCAATATCGACATAGCAAACTGGAACTGGAACTGGTGTCTGGCTGCACAGCGGGACTCCTCATTCCATGGGGACAGTGCTCACATTTTAATGAAGTTCATGGGCTCAGGCCAGTTCACTGCCCCTAGAAAGAAAGGCTCCCCGGGGAGAATCGACATCATGAAAAGCAAGGCGAGTCCCTCCAGCTAACCCCCGACTCCCCTGGGGACAGATGCTAGGGGGGAACTGAAGCCAGACCCGGCTTCTCTGTGGTCACTGGTGCTGTGGGTCTGGCAGAGGAGAGAGGCATCCTGGGGTCCTACGGAGATAACACCTTCAGATAATGACAGAGCCGCTGCCCTCTGTGCCAGCCCTGCTGTGACCAGGGACAGGCGGGAGCGCTCCGTGCCCAACTCCATAGAAATAGATCAGATTGAATAACATTTTCCAGTTTACAACGCGCTTTCTCATCATTGTCTTGCTGCGCTCCACTTTCTATTTCCGCCAGAATATTGTCTTTCTCAGCGTGATGACTCTGATGCCAGCTATTTGCCCTAATTCATGTCCCCAGAGCCTGTTCCCAGATGTGTTCATCTTGACATTGTTTACTCTGCCCGCATCCTGCCCCAGCCAGACTCTCAACAGGCGCTGAAGTGTGCGACCAGGTTCCCCGAGATCCTCCACGCAGAAGGATTTGTTCCCCCCACAAGAATTCATTTTCCCCAAAACACAGACTCAGCTTCCAGGCTGGGCAGACAGGTCATTTCAGGGAAAGGGACATGTTAGCTTAATGCCCATTCTCTGAAAAAGAACATTCCAGAATTTTTCAAAAGAAGAGGGTTGGTCTTGTGATTTCTGTGTAGACATGCCATCGCAATAGGAATTGCTGCTAGCGACCCCTACAGTGGAAGATAGGGCCTCACCCACCCCTTCAACAGCTTTCTCCTCACCCTCTTCCTCTACCCAGTAATAGAATCCATGGCTCTCACAAGTGTGTCTAACTGCTTTCCTCACTAGCTACCTGTGGCACTTCTGTCGTGGCCCCCACCACCAGCATGAGCCCTGCGGCATATGGGACTGCCAGGGCGGGTTATCCCAGAGACTGTCCCGGCTCTGTGGGGTCATATCCTCGGGCGTCTCTAATCCCTCCCAGACCAATTGCTAGGATACTCTGCACATCACCTCTCTCAGGCCTCCAGAGCCCAGGGATTCAGAATGATCCCTGGTTCTTGTTTCCCATTCACAGCCCACAGGCAGGTATTATGTGCAGAATGCCTCAGACTCTCAGGGGAAGAATTTATTGCCCAGGTGCTTGAAGAGCATTGTGGGTGTTTTGTTTGTTTATTTTCTTCAAACCCCTCAGGTTGTCCTTCTCTTTGAAGTTTGAGTTGTTCATTTTCATGGTTGTCGTCATCACCATCACCATTTCCATTTCCATTATCATCATCATTGATGTCAATTAAGTCCACACTTCTGAGCACGCGCTCCGTGAATGTCACGCAGTTGGGACAGTGTGTATTTTGGAGGCACTTGCCTTCAGAGGTGTTAGATGTCTTCACAGTGCCACATGGGCCTCCAGGCACCTACAGAAAATAGAGACATAAATCACAGTCATTGTGCGTGAACTTGCTGTGTCGTTGAGGGGGGAAGGTGGGCATAATGTCAGAAGGCGGGATGAGATGATCACTAATTCCAGACTCCACTTCCTGTGAGAAAAGTATAACCGTCTCTTTTGTTTGTCTCTCTCCTTCGTCGCAGGCTGGCTGAAGGAAAGAAGGGGGTGAAAGTGGAGAACAGACCCTTCCTCTCGAAGCTCATCTTCTTCAATGTCTCAGAGCACGACTATGGGAACTACACGTGTGTCGCCTCCAACAGGCTCGGCCACACCAATGCCAGCATCACACTCTTTGGTAAGATGAGCCCTGAGCTGGGCAGAAAGGAGCGGGTCAGGCAGAGCAGGAGGAGTTGGGAAGAGAGGCCCAGAGGGAAAGGAGAAGAGAATCAGGAGTAGTGAGGCAGTGGTGAGGGAGAAGAGGAAGGAAGGAAGGATGAGAGAGAGCGAGAGGGAGAATTTTTAAAAAGAATGCTCATGTTTCATTCTATAATGGGAAAAATCCTGAGACAGGAGAAAAGGATTTGGTGATGCTGAAATGACATTTAATTGTTTTTCTCCTCAATGATCTCTCTTAAACTGAGGATGGGGACTATGATTGGGTAGAACAGTGAAGAGCCAGGGAGGAACATTTACTGTATCAATGCTTTGTTCACCGAATTCGTGTGAGATGGTAACCACTTCTGAAACTTTTTCTGGCCATTGGGACATGAGAGAAACGGAATTCTATGTATAGAAGTGGAATCGTGGGCCTGAATTGGGATCCTGAATACTAATAGTTTCAGGGGGAGAATAAGCAGAGACTATGGGGATTTCTCTAGTGTCCATTTGTATCAACACGTGTTGTCTGGCTGGATTAAGGAATATGTGTGCAAGGAAGCCGCCATCGTGACAGAGTGACATAGTCATTCATGCATCGATTCATTCAACAATGACTTAGCGAAGGGCTCATAGGTGCAGGACAAATGGCTGGGCAGTATTGCACATTGGCGATGCTATTGGTGCCAGATGGAAGCAAGCGAGGCCAATGAACCAGCCCCCCTATGGGGCCAGTGTCTCCTTCTGTGAGCAGAGTAGCTGCCCAACGTGTCCTGGAGGAGTGTCTGCCGTGTCAGGCTCCTGGGGAGGTCTTCCTCCCCTCAGTAGTTGCAGATTCTCCTTATGGGCCCCAGGGTTCATTCCTCCTTGCTTTGGGGGCTGTTCCCTCCAGACCTCACCAAGTTCAGGGAGCGCATTTTTTCCAATCTCTACCCCTTCAGCCTCCCATGCAAACACACACTCTCCAAGGGGATGAGGAGAGAAAGATGAGGAAGTTAGCAGGTGATTGGCAAGAACGTAACTCCCTTTCGTTTGGAGAACTCCCAGATAATCCCATAGCTTCACGTACCTCGCCCGCTTCCCCTGGCTCGGCCTCCTGCCCTCCATGCACAGTGTACCCAGCTTGCCCCTAATAGCCCGTGTGTACCGCCCATCGTCCTGCCTCTGCTTCCAGATCACATCCGATCTTCCTTTCACCCAGCGCATGACATGAAGCCCAGCTTTACCCAAGAGGGCTGGGAAGGGCGAGGCCGCCCTCGATCCCAGAGCTGGTGCTGGGAATGGACGGCGGGCGCTGTGATGCGGGTGATTGATCTGTCTGACATCCCTCACACAGGGAGAGTCATAATTGCCTCTCGCGTTTGTCAGGCCTTTGTGGCTCTTTGGCAGGTGTCTGTCTGCATGAGCAGAAGGGCCAGGATTAGAAAGGAAGGCGCCCCTCCTCCCCTTGCTCTGCAGATCTCAGGCTCTCCCTGGCTCTCCTGCCCGCCGCCCCAGTGCTCTCTCCACCCTCAGTGGTCCTTGTCCCCCAGTCTCCCTCCACCTCTGACCTCCCTCTTCTGATTTGGATGCATGCAATGGTGTTGCAATTGGCTTCATCGCTCCTACGTAATCCCCTGGCTTCTTCCCCTTAAGATGAGAACAGGAAGAAAAAGCAAACTTTAAAAGTGAAGTAACTGTCATTTGTGATAAGAAGGGCAGTGCAGGATGTGTCCTGAATCCGCTCTTTTCAGCAGACCCCAGTGAGACAATTAAACCTCCGCCCCCACCCCCCTACCCCCCACCCCCACCCCCGTCCTGCCGTCGTTCTGTGGGCATTCACCCCCTGTGGCATTGGGGGCATTCCTACAATTTCCAGCTTCCCGCAGCCCAGGGTTCTCTTTGAAGAACACATTAAAAATGGTAGCAGGTGTTGACACACGTGCAGAGAATCTGGGTCAAGCACCGATGCTTGGAGCACACACAGGTTGCTCTTCAATGCAAGAGGTCTCGGGGCCTTTACAGGCTAAATCTCGAGGGAGGAAAGTCTGTAGCATCTTCCCCATTGAATCAAGCAGACGCCAGTATTTTAGTCTCTAAAGAGAGACGGTTTCGGAGGAGCCCACCACACAAATGCTGCAGGGG
>NW_005872523.1:40554-42513 GCF_000147115.1 Myotis lucifugus
CCTTCCTATCTGGGCCCAGAACCAATAGGGTTCTGAGCACCTGGCCCCTAAGACTCCTGGGGGACCTCCTTCCTGCCCGGGAGCCTTGGGAACAGAAATTTCTGGACTTGGTTTTCCAAAGTGAAACAATGGGATGGGGGTGGGGGACAGAAATCTCATCTAGAAAAAAAAAACACACAAAAACGCTAGGCCTTTGTTACCATATCAGTACCCAGCTCAGCACAAGCTAAGGGTGGAAGCGTCTGTCCAGTGCACTGGACAACGTGCCGGCCTCCAGCCCCCTCACTTCCCAGCCTTCACGTCCAAGTTCGGAAGCACAGAGCACTCACGTTTTGTGGTCCCCCACGCTGCATTGTGTCCCACCACCTTGGGTGTTGGGGTCTTTCCTTTTATTTATCCATTTGCTCCCAGAGATGGTTTGTGAAAAGGGAGGATACAAAACTAATATATGGCCAAATATATAGCTACTGGATATAAAAAATGGGGTTTGGTTTTCATTTTTTCTCTCCTGTATGTCCCTCACCCGATTTAGAACTAAATGAGCCCACAAGCTCAACTTTGTTGCAAGGTCAGTATCCCCCTTGCTTTATGGTTTCTCCCCCTCCCCCTCCCTGTCCCCATCTCCCCCGCGCCCTTCCCCTGCCCCTCTGTGTGTTACCTGAGGCTCCTATGTGTCAAGTGGCTTAGAAGATGGCAGGGGAAGCTAAGGTGGTTTACTGGGAGTTGGTGAAACCCTTGCCCACACTTCTCTAGAGGGGCTGGTGGGAGGAAAGGAAAAAAAAAACACATTATTAGCATCTCCAGGCCCAGAGACTCACAAGTTTGAGGGACTGAGTCAGGACCTACAGGAAGACAGCTGCGACCCACTGAGCAGTTTTCATAGCTCGGGTCCTATTGATGGACGCTCAGCAAAATGGCAAATACCAGGTACCGGAAGTTCAAATATTCCCTAAAATGCATCACCTGGTTCCCAGGGAGGTTCTTGGGAGCAGGGGAGGTAGGGGGGTGGGGGTGGGCAGGGCATGGCACAACATGCCCGCTGGTCAGCATGCAGTTGTCTGGAGTGGGATGCCCTTGAGATCTAGTTCAAAGCCTGGCTTTTAGCAGTTCTGTGCTCTGGGACAAGTCACTAAACTTTGCTGAGACTCAGTTTCCTCTTCTACAAAAGGGAATTGATCTGCCTTATGTACCTTAGAGTTGTTCTACCATTCAACTGAGGGCGCGAAGTGAAAAGGCTTTGACAACTGGGCGGTGTGTTTGAATCATTAAAGCCGAAAGGCAAGGGCATCTCTCAGTGTACCCTAGGGGGTCATTAACTCATTTCTCCAGCCCTTCTCCCCAGCCCCCTTGCATCACCCTCCACTTAGAGCCTGTTCAGGTGTCAGACTCCAGCATCTCTTGCCTCTGTTTGTACAGCCCTTCGCATTCTCTCAAGGTCCACTAGCCTAGCGAGCATCATCCATGAGGACTGTGGCCAAGCCTTCGGGCAGAAGTGGCCGAGGTCTGAGTGGGAGAATGCAGCTGTGTATGCTGCTGTCCCCTCCGGAGGGCACTGCCTACCACAAGCTAGCCCGGCAGGAAGGCAGCTGTGGAGACAAGGAGGGGAATGGCTTTCTCCCCCTGCACTCCCACCCCCTGGCCTTTCTCATGCCCCCTCACCCACACCAGCCTGTGCGTCCATTCACATCCAGCTGTGCAATCATTGGAGGAGGGCATTTGGCTTGCAGGGCTGGGGAAGAGGTGGGAGGAAATGGATTATCTGGGAAGCTGACCGATAAAGAAAAATACTTTTATCATGAAAAACTTGGGGGCTGCATTATTCACCGTAGCCATGCAGGGTGCCTTGGAGATGAGCCACAAAGGGGAGAATGGAATAGGGAGGAAAAGTGAACTCAATGGAAACGTTCAGGTTTAACGTATGGCGCCTCTGTGAGAGGCACGTGCACAGATCTGACAGAG
>NW_005872523.1:44296-45868 GCF_000147115.1 Myotis lucifugus
GAAACATCGATGTGAGAGAAACACATTGATTGGTTGCCTCCCACAGGAGCCCCGACCAGGGCCCGGGCAGGGGAGGAGCTGCAACCAAGGTACGTGCCCTTGACCGGAATCAAACCTAGGACCCTCTGGTCCTCAGGCCGATGCTCTATCCACTGAGCCAAACTGGCCAGGGCCAGCAGTTGGCGTTTCTATGGCACTTGTGTCTAAATACCAGAAGGTGTAAAAACAAAGAATTCTTATCCTTTTTCTAGAAGGTTTATCTATTCATCCTGACTTGAAACCAGCCCTCCCCTGCCCAGGAGAATCAGAAGGCAGCCCTGGGCTTACCTAGGTACCTGGGTTCAGGTATGAACATTGGCTTTGGTGCCAAAAAGATTATTTTGTGGGTTGACCAGAGACACTGGCTTGGAGGCTTGGGGGGTGGGGTTCTTTTGTGTTTTTTTTTCAACCCAGTTTTTCTATCTTTTGAATATTTGCTCCCATTTTACCTTGCCTGCCAATTCATATAGTGACAGGAAAAGCACACATTTAATCAAGCTCTTAGTAAGGAAAACACAGGCCTGGTTTTTTTGGGGGGAATTGTATGATAGCCAAGGGTTAACTTGCAGCAGCCTCTATGTCACTGAGTCTCAATCTGCACTGGTTTTTACAGCCAGTAGTTCTTACTGCCCCTGGGGGCTTCCCTTCCCAGTTCTGGGACCCTGGGCTGGGGTTGGTGTGGGGCTGGGCCCCCTTGCTCCTCCAGGCGGCCTCCGCAGAGACCACCTCCCTCTGGATTTAGAAAGCAGCTCACGTGGGTGCTGGCCCAGTCCAGTCTGTTCCGCGCCTCCTACCAGTCTCAGTGCGCTTTCTTCCTTCCTTCTCTAGTTGTAGGACTTCCATTCAGCCAGCTTCCGGCGGTTCTGGATGATGGTGGTTCTGTATTTTAGTTGTAATTTTGATGTGGTTGAGGGTGGCGGCGAGTACAGGCGTTTACCTATGCGGCCATCTTGTTCAGGAAAGTCCTACCCTTCATACAAGTAGCATGTGTTGGAGATTTGGGGGAGTAGCTGGGTAGGAACAATTCAGCTGAAGTTGTTTTCAGCACTTGATTGACCTTACAGAAAATCACTTCTGCAGAAACATGCTCTCAATTTTGTTCTTTTATTGAGCCTTCCGACAGGACAGATGACCAGGTAGAACCCTTCCCTCCATCCTCACTCCAGCCGAGTCCAAAACAGCACCTGTCACTCTATGGGCCCTGCACTTGCTCTGCTTGGGTTCTGGGGGTGAAAGGCCTGTGACTGCTCTATCCCTCTAAGAAACCTCTCTTCATACACCCTCCTTCCTTCCCATGACCCTCCTTCTGGGGACAGAGACTCAAGTCAGTGGACCCTGAATGAGACAATTCATGAACATAGTCCTTCCTTAACTCCGGGGCTGGCTCTTGCAGCCCAGCAGTCACCCCATGGAAGTCTAACTTCTCTGCTAAACACAGGTGCGTGGCAGCAGCACGCCCGTCTTTTCTCGGCCACCCTGCTCTGGACAGGATCATCTCTGGATCGCTCTTTGATCACAGATCCCACCCCCTCC
>NW_005872523.1:48594-50211 GCF_000147115.1 Myotis lucifugus
GACTGGACACAATTCCTGGACAAAGAGTCATGTCATAGCATTTTCCATGTGCTGGGCAGCGGAGGATGGCCTGTGTGGTCCCCCACTTAAACCAGTGCCCGGATGGGGGTGGACCAGATCCTCTCTCCCCCTCTGTATTTCCCACAGAGGAGTGAGTCACGTGGAATAGCTGTGAGGGAGGGGGAAGGAAAACTGCGTTTGGAGATAGAAGTAGAGGGACCTTAGCGGAAGTCACTGGAGCTCTGAGGTTCAGTTTCCACCTGTGGGAGTGCGGACAGCAGTCCTCAGCGTGCTAGCGGCTCTTGGGGCTGGGACCCCCCTAAATGCACGCACTTGGCCTGATGTCCCACCCAGAGGTACCCCTCCCTCAACCAAGGGCTTTGCAGTGACTTCTACTGGAAAAGAGGGAAACGGTGTTTGAAAGAGAAAATTGAGGTAAAGCAAAAGGCAGGACAAGAGTTTGTTTTGTAGTTATTTCTTTTTTCTTTAAATAGAATCTTAAGAGAAAGAAAAACAGAAAATATGGGCTTATCTACATGTATCGCAATGTTCTGGCTCTTTTTTTCCCCTCCAACAAGCACTTATCAAATACCCGCCAAGGGCCTCATTAGACACAGAGGGGCTTTAAAAAGCTTGCAGCACAGAGGAGGGAATCAGAGAAGTATAACGCAGGGTGGTAGGCATTTCAATAGTGGGATGTATGTGGTGCTGTGGAAGCAAACCACAGCAAGTCAAGGAAGGCTGCCTGGAGGAGGTGACTGGAGGCCAGAACAGAACCTGGAACAAGGTGTGAGTTGAATAAAAAGCATTTCAGGCACAGGGACAGGGGGTGTGAGGATGAGAAGGGAAAGGAACATGGTTGGCAGGTATATGCTCGTGTGTGCATGTACGAGTGTGTGCAGGTGACATGAGCTCATGTTGCACGGAGTTGGGGGAAGGGAGACACTGAAAGACATCTGGCAGGAAGAATAGCTAAGGAGGCAGAAAAGCGAGCAGATTATGAAATGTGGAGCACTCTGCCAGACAGGTGGGAGATTTGTGGTGGCCAGAGGAATCTGGAAGATTTGTAACGTGATCCGTTTGCAATGGTAGAGACGTGACCCTGGAATTATCATAAAGAATAAGCCTGAGGGGTCAAGGCCTGAGTGGGAACCTTCATGGAAGGGACAGGAGAGCTGCTTGGCCACCTCAGAGAGGATGTGTGGGAACCCCTGCCTGTCTCCCCCTCCTGCGCAGCTTTGTGCTGGAAAAAGGATGGGTTAGGGCAGTGGTCGGCAAACTGCAGCTCGGCAAATCGCGGCTTGCGAGCCACATGCGGCTCTTTGGCCCCTTGAGTATGGCTCTTCTACAAAATACCGGCTCTTCCACAAAATACAGACTTCTGCACATGGGCCACGAAGTTTCAATCGCACTGTACGTGCGTGCCCGAACGTGATATTTTGTGGAAGAGCCACACTGAAGGGGCCAAAGAGCTGCATGTGGCTCATGAGCCGAGGTTTGCCGACGACGGGTTAGGGCGAGGGGATCATGTGTGGATGGGGTGTAGGCAGACTGGATGAGGCTCCCACAGTGAGAGGCAGGCCCCTGTGGTCAGGGACAAGGAGACAGGAGCACCAG
>NW_005872523.1:51029-62574 GCF_000147115.1 Myotis lucifugus
CAAGATATCCGGGCATTGGGAATGTCAGGTCCTGGACCACAGGACATGGGAGGTTGGAGAGCATGCTGCACTTCAAGCTCTTGACGATGTAACCACTGCCCCGTAGTCAGATTTCTCCCCACGGCCCAGGAAATACAACCATATGGGCAGCGCTTCCCAGCCACGAGTTTTCGGATCCCAAGGAATAATCTCACCTGGAACCAAGGAGCCAGAAGTGTCTCCGATGGTTGGCATCCGAGGCAGGTTCCTTCACCCCCGTGAGCACATGCACTTAGTAGGGACACAGTCCCATTAAACTCAGTGCAGCTGAGCATGCAGGCGCCTCTGTCTTGGGTGCCTGATTCGTCAGGGCCTCAACACCCCTGTGTGCTGTTCAGGAACCGTAGCTCCATCGGTTGTGGGCATTCTTGCCCCCCAGGCTCAGGGAGCCTCCTGGCTTATGCTTCACGGTGATAGGAAAGCTCCTGGGGAATTCTATGACCTCAGTTTTCTTGCCTCTCATTCTTGGCTTCATTTCAGAGTCTCTGTCAGCAGGCCCGGTGGCGTGTGCCTCCCAGGGGAAGGTGCCATCTACCTCCCACTCAGACATTCTCCATGCGGTTCCGCATCCCCATCTCCACCTAAACCTTCCCGCACGTCCATGGACACAGCTAGAGGCCACCTGTGTCTTTCCTGGTTCCCACCTCCACTTCCTGGGAGCCGGGTCTGACTTTTCAGGCGCGTGATGCCTGAGCTAGGTCTGCTATTAGCGAGGCCAGATGGGAAGAGGCCAAGTGCTCCAGGCAGACGCCGGGCTCGGCCCGGAGAGGTGGTGATTGGCAGGAGGACGCTGAGCCTGAGCAGCAGCCGCAGCAGGGAGGCAGACTGTGGTGTCCAACAGGTCCTTCCGGCAACAAACAGGTGGAGCTGCTGCAGGGCCATGGGAAGGGTGAGGCAGGCAGTGCACAGAAGTGGTTGAGTGATGGTGCACACGACACGGGGTCTTATGTTATTGAAGCTCTGTGTGGGCTATTCATACACCTGCCACCTTCTCCTTGAACTTGACCTTGAGCCATAGCCTTAGCCTAGTACACAGGAAAGGAGTCCTGGCCACCAGCACACTTGGACTTGAGCCTCATGTGTTCTCCTGGCCAGGGAAAGCTCCCCATTATACAGAGTGTATCATGGGATGGAAGCTGTAGAAGGTCCATGTGTCACGCAGCCCCTACATAGGGAGCGGGAACAAACCCAGATGCTCCCAGTTAGAGAGATGGCTTACCAGAGGCGAGGCCTAAGGACATCCGACCAGGCAATGGCCATTTCCTCTTCCTCTGGCTGCTCGTGACTCATGTGCTCTCTCCACAGGCCCAGGCGCCGTCAGCGAGGTGAGCAACGGGACGCCGAGGAGGGCAGGCTGCCTTTGGCTGCTACCTCTCCTGGTCTTCCTCCTGCGCCAGTTTTGATGTGAGTGCCACGCCCGCACCAGGGAAGCTGCCGCCACTGCAACCACCAACCCTCCAGCAAAGGCACCTCCGACAGCAAGAGCAAACCCCTTTCCAACTAAGATGTAATCAAACGCCATTCCGAGACACAGACGATTGGGACACACATTCGAGGGAGGGGAACAAAGAACACTTTGGGAAAACACGTTTCAAAAGGAAATCGAAAAATCGATCGCCTTGCAGGCCGGGCAGATATGTAGGTACAGCTGAGTTTTCTTTCTTTTCCCACATGGGAGGAGCGCACCCCTGGCTTTGGATACCCGCCCGCCAGCTGCATTGTTTCCGGGGTGGAGGAGGGCTCAGCCGCTCTGCCCACTCCAGGGCCCCTGCCAAGGAAAATTCTGGAGTCGGCCGTCCCCAAATTCAATCCGTCACTAGAAGCGAACACAGAGTGAGGCGTGCGCCCCCATGTGCCGCGGGGTCACCCCCGCTGTAGACTGTGCCACTGTCGTGTGTGCTATGAAACGCAAATTTAAAAAGCAAATCAATAAAAAGGAACCTAAACAAAACAGCCTGATGGCGACCAACCCCCACAGTCAGCAGTCACACAGGCCCCGTTCACCTCTGTGTTCCCCTCACTACATGGGCATCGTGGATCATAAGGGATTCTGGTTCACTGTTAATTCTATTTTCTGACGTGAGTCTAGGACTTAGCTGGAAAACAAGGCAACACTAAACACCACACACACATGAAAGGGGTGACGAGAAGTATGTTTGTTAAAAAAAGATGAAAATGAATAGTGCACTTCTTAACTAGGTTTACAACCGGTGGACCCCACGCCGGGCATTAACCGCCCGGTGAGGATTTGGCGAATCCACCAAAACAAAACACACACACACATATGATTTAACCAACACGTCCACCAGCGCTACAGCTTTCTCCTCATCCTGGCATTTAATGCAGACACGACTATGCTTCTCCGTGCTGTTTAGAAGTGGAAGGGGGGTCTGCACCCGACCTTGCGTTTGTTGGCTCTGCTTCTTTTGATGACATATATTATACAGTATATATATACATATATATACATATATTTTTTTTGTTAAGAGTTCTAGCCCTTTTCTTTCTCAGCAGGTCCGTTCTCAGACATTACTGCATGCTGTATATGGCGTTAGCTGTGTGTTGACCTTCTAAAAGATGATAGAGTTTACTGGTACTTGTGTAATCAGCTCCTGCCTCTATTTTTTTCTTTTTTTCTTCTTTTTTTTTGCGCGCGTTATCCACATGTCAGAGACATTTATACGCAGTGAAACGAGAAAACGACACTAACACCAGGCACAGCCTCTGTTCCAGGTGTGGCTCCCGGAGGGGGTCCGCCCAGGCGCCGCCCCCTCCACCCCGCACAAACACGCCACCGAACCAGCTAAACAGCCAGTAACCACTCGCTCGAGCCCTATGGGAATCTCTGATGCCTTTGTGACCACTGGAGAATTGAACCCTCTTGGTTTCTTTTATTTAATGTCCCACCTGTGTGTGCGTGTGTATGAAAGAGAAGAAAATGCAGTTTTTAGATAATCTTTTTTCCTCCCCCCGGAGTCTGGGGACCAGAGAGGCCTCGGGGAGGGGTCCTGGGTGTGATGAGGGAAAGTGGGATTGGGGTTCGGGGAGGGAGGGGTTGTCTCTGACTTGACATTAAAAAGTGTTCCATGTCCCTCTTCACCTGGTGTGGTGCCTCATTCTGAAGTGGGGGGGGGGGATGAGGGGGGAGGGAGCAGAGCCTGGCTGGCTCCAATGTGAAGGACACCGAGGGGGCGGGCTCCTGACTCAAGCAACTGCTCTTTCAGCCCCTCATTGGCGGGAGCTGGGCTCTTTCTGTGGTCTGTGCTCGGGTGACAGGACAGTCAGAAACCCCTTGTCCTCCTAACAGAAGCAAGGGGGCAGGGACTCACAGGGCTGTGTCTCCAGTGCTGGCTGAGGCTGGCCGCACCCTGCTTGTGCCCAAGCAGCTCACCTCCTAACCTGGGCAACATGTCAATCAAGTTAAGACAGGCTTTTCTGTGAGAGTATTTCGAGGAGGCAGCCCAGGGCGGCTAGCACGGAAAAGAAAAGAAGGAAAAAAGAGGAAAGGAAAGGAACTTGAAACAGTGTGGCTTGATATTAAATAATCCCAATTCCCATCAACTGATGTTTAGGGGACTCTTCCCCCAAGGCCTGCTCTCCAAAGCTCGCCTCTAGTCACAAATTAAGAGGAAAAGTCAATTTTAATACAAAATAATATTCAAATCATTCTAAGCTGCTCTGATTCTGGGAATTAAATTGGGGCTGAGACTCACCGAGAGGCGGAAACCAGGCCAGAGCTGAGACGCACAGGATTCCTGTACCTGAGTCCTCAGGGGTCAGTCCAGCTGAGCGGAGTAGGGCATGTCGGCAAAGGAGGCGATTCATTTCCGGTGGCTGCTAGAAAAAAATGAGAAAGGGTTGTTGGCTTCATGGCCTGCCCTTCTCTCCCCACCCCCAGGTGTCAGACACAACAACTGCTTCCTGGCAAAATTGTCAGGGACAGGGTGGCCAAGCCTTGCAGATTTAGGCTGAATTGGTTCTAGAACAGCCGAAGCCAAGGGCTTGGGGACTGTGCCCTTCCAATGAGAGTGGGTGGGTAAGACTCGCTAGGCCTCTTATGCCTGGAACTTCTGCAGACGCCCATTGGAGGGTCTGGATGCCCAGCATGGTTCCTGGACCAGAGAGGGAAACACAGGTAGTTCCCATGTTGCTGCACTGGAGCCCGGAAGCACCTCTGCATAAAACACACCAAGGCATCTGCACAGAGAGGCTTCCCAGACTTTGCTGGGAAAAGAGAGTACAGCGGCACATGGCCTCCATTTGAATCAAAACTTTAACGACTAAACTTCCTTTGACCACTCCGTCACCGTCCTCCCAGGAGTCATTTTTAAAGGGACTATGTCAACTTTGTAAAGTGCCACTCATGAGGAAGACTTCACTTGACCTGTCTGCAACTTCATTCCCCTTCCTGTCTGTGGTTCCTTAGGCCTCTGTTTCATGGAGAGCATGTCCCTGGTAGACCCAGCTTTGCCCTAACTGATGGCTTCAGCAGCTAGAACTTCCTAATCTGCCTCAAGGGGGGGGGGGGTATTAAAATAGTTAGGGTTTGAACAGCCCCCAACTCCCGCGCCCATCCACACACAACACACATCATCTGCTGGAGTGGGAGCCCCCATCTGCTGAATTTATATATATATATATATATATATATATATATATATATATATATATATATATATATATTGATTTTTACAGAGAGGAAGAGAGAGGGATAGAGAGTTAGAAACATTGATCAGCTGCTTCCTGCACACCTCCTACTGGGGATGTGCCCACAACCAAGGTACATGCTCTTGACTGGAATCAAACCTGGGACCTTTCACTCCACAGGCCAATGCTCTATCCACTGAGCAATACTGGCTAGGGCTGAATTTTAGTCTTTAAAGAAAGCTTCAGGTGCCCATGAGCAAGGACCCTCAGCCAGACTCATTGTTTAATCCAGGAGGACATGGCTTTGAGAGAGCTGGTGGGGACAATCCCAGGCCTATCTGACCTCAGGAAACAGGAGCATGGCAAACAGTGTTCATTCACATAAGTAGAGAAAAACATGTTGAATACTGCATGCAGTTACGTTTCTTTGTACAAGCACTAATGGAGTCCACTACGACAGGCTGGCCTGGATGTCAAGTGCACAAGATCACTGTAGACTCAGACATACTTCACTATCATACTTTGGGATTCATCCACTACCCCTAACAGTAGGATGGCCCCTTGAGGGGATCATGGTTTAGGTTTGGCAGATTTTCCCATGATAGTCTTTCATATGTGTGTGTGGAGGGGCGAGTGTGGGATATGCAAGCCCTAACTCAGTGATGGCGAACCTATGACACGTGTCAGAGGTGACACGCGAACTCATTTTTTTGGTTGATTTTTCTTTGTTAAATGGCATTTAAATATATAAAATAAATATCAAAAATATACACCTTTGTTTTACTATGGTTGCAAATATAAAAAATTTCTATATGTGACACGGCACCAGAGTTAAGTTAGGGTTTTTCAAAATGCTGACACGCCGAGCTCAAAAGGTTCGCCATCACTGCCCTAACTAGTCTAATTACTCCTGTAGAATCCCATGTATCTTCTTCCAACAGAATATCTGCTCCTCTCCAGCCGCACAGATGTGCAGCAGCTCCCAAGTGTTTGCAGTTAAAGGGGTTCAAATGCCTAACTTGGGGCATCATGAGTGCTGATCCAAGGACTGTTTTGATGAGTGGGACTTACAACCTTGGAGCAGTAGTCATAGTCAGTGACCCAGGAATGTTCGTTTTTCTTATTGTAGGTATTGATGGTGATGAGGAATGACAGTTACTGTTATTCAAGCTGGAAGTAAGTTAGCCAATGGATTGACAGTTAAGTCTGATTGAGGTTAACACATTTCGTTGGATTCCCCATCTTTATCTTATACTCTTGACCCACGAGCTTAGAAGGAAAGAACATCACGCTCGTCAGTCACAGGACTGACCCCTTCAATGGGTAGATTTGATAAAAATAGAAAATTAAAATCAGAAAAACATCCATACATTTCTATTCTTATCATGGCAACTTTTTGAAGGACTTCTCACCAGAAGAGAAAAAGCTATATGAAAGGAGACATGTGGTAAACTAGATAGTCTTTGCTAATGGTGAGCCTACGTGCTCCTATGTCACTATTGGCCAGATGTACATGCACACACCAGCCATTCAGCCTCCATTCAAGCAACGTAAAGATTTAGAATTAGTGGTGTCTGAGAGAGGCACTAAATAATAACTCTTTCTGGCATTTTTTTAACCAAATCTCAGAAATAATTTTGAATTTAATTGTGTAGTAGTGCCTCCTTTGTCATCCCATAACTGCTCAATCAAGCCCTTCTGAAGCCTTAATTCTTATCTCTCTCTGCTCTTAATTCAAAGCCGATTTCCACGAGTGTCCAAATCTATCTGCCTCCAAGGCAATAAACTCAAATTAATATTCCCATGATTTGAGTAACTAAGATCTCTGAGTCTGTGTCTTCATTTTTTTTTTCCTGTCTCCCGCAACTCCATATCTTTCACAACATGTCCTTATCATGTGACTAGAACAACAGGGCTTTGTTTAGAAATCACTCCTAATTCCTGAGCTCAAGTTAAGATCATTTCTTTTTTTCTTTTTTAAATCCTCACCCAAGGATATTTTTTTCCTTTGATTTTCAGTATAGAAGGGGTTGGGGAGGGGGCAGAGAGAGAAACATAGATGTAAGAGAGACACATCGGTTGGCTGCCTCCTGCACTCAGGGATCAAACCCACAATCAAGGTACTTGTCCTTGACCCAGAATCAAAACCTCGACCCTTCAGTCCATGGGCTGATTATCTAACCACTGAGCCAAACCAGTCAGGGCAAGTTAAGATCATTCTTAAAATTTATGTCTGATGCATTACATTTTATTTTATTATTTTTAAAATATATTTTATTGATTTTTTTAAAGAGAGGAAGGGAGAGGGATAGAGAGTTAGAAACATTGATGAGAGAGAAACATCGATCAGCTGCCTCCTGCACACTCCCCACTGGGGATGTGCCCGCAACCAAGATACATGCCCTTGACCAGAATCGAACCTGGGACCCTTCAGTCCGCGCACTGAGCCAAACTGGTTAGGGCTGATGCATTATATTTTATAAAGGAGTCTTGGTTTGGCTTTAGATACTTTTTTGTTGTTGTTTTTATCCTCACCCAAGGATATATTTTCATTGATTTTTAGAGAGAGGGGGAGGGAATCCTGTTTTCTTTAGTCACATTTTCTATACATTTTCTTTAATCTCTTTTTCTCTTCCTCATTCACTTTCTCCAGTGCAGCCTACCTTTCCACTCACAATCGAAGAAGCAAGATATCCAAGAACCAATTTGAAAAAAAAAATCAACACAGTTTCACAAGGTTGTTTTAAACCCCTTTGTTTACACCAGGCACTTAGAGAGTAACATTATGATTTAGAGCAGTGGTTCTCAACCTTCCTCTTAATGCCGCGACCCTTTAATACAGTTCCTCATGTTGTGGTTACCCCCAATTTCATTGTTACAAATTGAACATAATGAAAGCATAGTGATTAATCACAAAAACAATATGTAATTATATATGTGTTTTCCGATGGTCTTAGGCGACCCCTGTGAAAGGGTAGCTCGACCCCCCAAAGGGGTCGCGACCCACAGGATGAGAACTGCTGATTTAGAGGAAAGCAATTTGATCTGGTTGGGCTGTACCCTGGAATATCCATTATTGATTCCTTGAGTTAGATATACACTGCCCTAAACTACACATCAGCGCAGATAATTTTCAAGGGCTTAGTTGACATCTGAGGCAGTTCTATGCTATATGTTGCATCAACAGATGCAAGCAACTAGGTTAACTTAGGACAGTTGGCTGAACTCTGGTACATTCTTCAGCTTTGGGCATCTGGTGCATAACCCGATTAGCCACATGAGCAGAGTAATTAACAAAGAAGCCCTAGGTTCCATTCCTTCAAGAGTTCCTTGAGGAGTGATGTCAGCAACACGACTGATCAGATGTCCATGTCTTACGTAAACCCCTTCAACAACATTCAGCCTCATCCATAGACAAAAAAGTACCTTTGTGGTTCTGTGCAACCCAGAACCATACGTTGAGGGACTGGGAGGAGTCCTGCCCACCTGGGCATTGAGCAATAATCCTATAAACCTCAGTTCTGCTCTGGACCCTGCAGTGGTCCTTGAACTAGTTGCAGCCTCTCTCGGCCACAGTCAGGGGGCCTGGAGAACACTGTCTTACACAGTAAATGACACACTTGAGAGCCTTTATGGAAGTCAGGTTTCCAGCAGAGAAGTTCCAGCAGAGCCTTAGAGCTAAAAAGAGTTGGGATGCCTTGGAAAGGGAGAGAGGAGCAGTTTGCCTTTAAGTGTGTAACCCACCGCCCACCGCAGCATAGCTGAGTCTAAGTAAGACATTCTCAGCCCATGAATTTTTTCTGCAGGGGAAGTACGAGGGCGTGGCTCCCCAGATGTGTGGAATGTTGCCAAAGAGACCCTCTTCCCCTTGGCTCCACCCAGAATACTTAACCAGGTTCTCATGACTTGGGGGCTGGGAGAGGCTAGGAGAGTGACCGACAGGTCTCCAGGAGGGGGGCTGAAAGGAATGTGGGTCTACTAACTGGTTGCTGACTCCAGCAAGAAGCCTTCCCATGAGCTGCTGGAGATACCTCACTCATGGATCCCCCAAATGGCGCATGGACACCTCATCATTTTGCACGCCTCATCCACCCACCCCACACTCTGGACCAGCTCTCTGTGTGCGCTCCCGACCTTGGCAGGAGTGAGCTTAGCTGGGAGACTAGTGAGTAGGCTCACAAAGTCAGCCCAAATCTGAGGGCCAGGGAGAAATCCCAAACTGGAGCTTTAGTGAGACCCTTGGGAAAGCAAAAGGGAGGCATCAGCATGGCCTGGTGCATGACAGGATTAAGAAAAAGAATAGAAGCTTCAGAATATTGTCCCAGGAGAGAACAAGAAGTGTGGAGCTGGCATATCCATACAAGGTCGGTGAAAGCCCCAGAATCCCTAGCAGAGCTGACAGAAGGCATTTCTCTCGCTAAGTAATTTGGTAAATACTGGAGGTAACGACCACTGCCAATGTGAAGAGAGCAATGCAGGACTCCGAAGAACATCTAAACAATTAAGAAAACATGGCACAACCCCAAACTCACAATAATGATCCAGTAGCCTACCCCCAAAGCCATGGGGTTCTGTGAGGCTCCTGATAAAGACTTTAAAGAATTCTATTTTAACACATTGTATGAGGGCCGTTTTTGCTAATTTTTTGCGCAAATGGCAACGTTCAGTAAAATTACGATAACTTTAGTTTTACATATTTTTTTTCAATGAAACTTTTTGTGATTTACTATAAAATGTATACTGAATTATTTTTCTTAAAGTTTAAACAGACAAATACTGGAAAACTCACTGGAAATTGTGTTTACCAGTCAACGTAAAACATATAAATACATTTCCCATATACAATGTTTTAAGGAAGCTCAATGAGCCCCAAGAACACATAGAAAGATAAGTCAACAAAATCAGTAAAACGATACACAAACAAAACAAAAAGTTTAACAAAGAACTAAAATAATTAAAAAAAGAACAAAGTGAAATTCTAAAAAATACAATGAATGAAATAAAAAGTAGAGGTCATCAACAGCAAAAGGAACCAAACAGAAGGAAGAATCTGTGAATTAGAAGACATGATCTTTGAAATTATCCAATCAGAGGGGAACAGAGAAAAAAAGATGGAATAAGAGTAAGAAAGCCTACATGATCTATGGGTTACCATCAAAAGGAGCAATCTGCCATTTATTGGTCTCGCAGAGGGAGAAGAGAACAGAAAACTTGTTTAGATAAATAATGGTGCAGAATTTCCCAAATCTGAGGAGAAACTTGGATAGCCAAGTTCTCAAAGCTCCATAGGTCACCAAACAAACTCAACTTAAAGAGATCTTCTCCAAGACACATTATAATAAAACTGTCAATATCAAAGACAAAGAGAGAATCTTAAAAGCAGCACGAAAAAAGATGCTTGTAACTTACAAGAGAACCCCTTATAAAGCTATCAGTAAATTTCTTAGCAGAAACTGTTCAGGCCAGGAAAGAGATGCTATAGTCAAAGTGGTAAAAGTAAAAGAAAAAACAAAACAAAACAAAAAACACTGCCACAAAGAATGTTTTATTCAGCAAAGTCATCCCTTAGAAATGAAAGAGAGAGAGACTTTGCAAGAAAAACACAAAGTGAGGGAGTTCAGCATCACTAGACATGCCTTTCAAGAAATGCTAAAAGGAGTTTGTCAAGCTAAACTATAATGACACTAATTAGTAACATGAAACGTATAAAATATACAAAACACTGGTAAAGGTAAGTACATAGTCAAATTCAGGATACTCTAATACTGTCATTTGTTGGTACATTAAGCACTTAATTCTAGCAGAAAGTTAAAGGACTAAAGTGCTAAAAATAACTATAGTAAAAATAATATGTTAATGAACACACAGTGTTAGAAAGAGGTAACTTGTGACATCAAAAATGTAAAAGGGGGAGTAAAGGTTAGAGTGTTTATATATATTCAAAGTTAAGTTGCTAGCATAAAATAGACTGGGATTTCTACAAGATGTTTTATGTGAGCCTCATGATAGCCTCAAACAAAAACCTAGCACAGATACACAAAAGATATAGAGAAAAGAATCGAAGCATCCTGTAACAGAAAATTATAAAGGAAGGCATAAGAGAGGGAGAAAGAAATAAGCACACTACAAAAAACATCAGAAAACAATAAGATTGCCCTGACCGGTTTGGCTCAGTGGATAGAGCATCGGCCTGCGGACTGAAGGGTCCCAGGTTCGATTCTGGTCAAGGGCATGTACCTTGGTTGCGGGCACATCCCCAGTAGGGGGTGTTCAGGAGGCAGCTGGTCGATGTTTCTCTCTCATGGATGTTTCTAACTCTCTATCCCTCTCCCTTCCACTCTGTAAAATATCAATAAAATATATTTAAAAAAAAAGAAAACAATAAGATGGCATTAGTAAATCCTTACATATGGATAAGTACTCTTTTTTTTTTATATTTTATTGATTTTTTACAGAGAGGAAGGGAGAGAGATAGAGAATTAGAAACATAGATGAGAGAGAAACATCGATCAGCTGCCTCCTGCACATCTCCTACTGGGGATGTGCCCGCAACCCAGGTACATGGCCCTTGACCGGAATCAAAAACACGAAGGTTTTGTTTTTCTTTCGGTAAGGGTCTGCTTTATATTTATTATAGAGGGGGGGGGGGGTGGGGCGGTTAGACTGTTGTTAAATGTTGCTAGGACAAATCCACCCGAGATCGTGGGGGGTGGTGGGTGAGTAAAAAGAGGTAAGGCGTGGTAGGTTGAGTAGTACTTCTTCTGCTCTAGAGGACGTAGGTATGGAGAAGCAAAAGATAATAGTGGGAGGGTGAGGAGGCGTGGAGGGCACAATGGACAAGACGTAAATCTGATTTATA
>NW_005872524.1:0-15925 GCF_000147115.1 Myotis lucifugus
GGATATCCTTCCGGATGAAGCCAGGACTGCGAGAGAAGCCCGGGTCCCAGGTGCCAGAGGGAAGCTGGTGCCAGCAGCTGGGGAAGGAAGGCCTATTCTTGCACTAATTTGTGCATCAGGCCTCTTGTATCCTATATAATAAAAGCCCAGCCACTGAAACGGTGGAATGACCAGAATGACCAGAGACCAGAACAACCACAGCCCCTTGTCCTGGCTGGCCCTGAGCCCCAGGGAGCAGTTAGGGGTGATCAGGCAGGCAGGCAGAGTGGTTAGGGGTGATCAGAAAGACAGGCAGAGTGGTTAGGGACGATCAGGCAGGCAAGTGAGTGGTTAGGAGCCAGTCGTCCCGGATTGCGAGAGGGATGTCTGACTGCCGGTTTAGGCTTGATCCCTATGGGACTGGGCCTAAACCGGCAGTTGGACATTCCCCAAAAGATCTTGGATTGTGAGAGGATGCAGGCCAGGCGGAAGAAACCCCCCCACTCCCATTCACAAATTTCGTGCACCGGGCCTCCAGCTTATAAATAAACAAATAAGTAAGTAAGTAAATAAATAAATAAAGGTTATGCCCAGAGCTGCCCCCGAGCTGCTGGGACCCGCCTGGCATTCCCTCCGTAACTGCAGACTGCTCTGACGGTCTGACACACCGTCCCAGGCCCCATCAGGCTCGGGCACCAGCCAGATGGACTATGTAGGGGCCATGTCGTGGGAATCAGTTTCCCTGCTTTGAAACTCTTTGGTTATGGAATTAGCTTTTTCAGTTCACCCAGGCAGGCGGTATCCCTCTGCGATGGCTGTGTGCTGAGGCGGGTGGTGGAGAGGGGGTCACAGGAGGGGACTCCCCACTGAACGCAGAGGGAGCAGCTGTGTGCAGGGTCACCCGACAGCAGCTGCCCCTTTCCAGGTACCTGGAGCCTCCAGCATCCAGCAGGGCGGGACCTGGGAGGACCCACGTGCCCTGAACACAGCCTCTCCTCCCTCCCGAAGGCCTGGTGCCCCGTGGGCCAGACCAGCCAGAAGCGGAGGGGAGGCAGCTGGACATATGCCAAGGAAATCAACCCCTGCAGAGCAAGATAAGGAATAAGGCCCTGGGTGGCTTGGCTCAGGGGATAGAGCGTCGGCCTGTGGACCGAAGGGTCCCGGGTTCAATTCCAGTCAAGGGCATGTACCTCGGTTGCAGGCTTCTCCCTGGTCAGGGTGCGTGCAGGAGGCAACCAATCACTGTGTCTCTCTCACATCAATGTTTCTCTTTGTCTCTCCCTCTCCCTATCACACCCCCTTCCACTCTCCCACTCTTTTTTTTAAAAAACATATTTTATTGATTTTTTTACAGAGAGGAAGGGAGAGGGATAGAGAGTTAGAAACATTGATGGGAGAGAAACATCGATCAGCTGCCACCTGCACATCTCCTACTGGGGATGTGCCCGCAACCCAGGTACATGCCCTTGACCGGAATCGAACCTGGGACCCTTCAGTCTGCAGGCCGAAGCTCTATCCACTGAGCCAAACCGGTTAGGGCTCTCCCACTCTTTCTAAAAGTCAATGAAAAGTATCCTCTGGTGAGGATTTAAAAAAAAAGAAAAGATGAGAAATAAGGATGGAGAGTGAGGGGTGGGGACCCATGAAAGGGGCCCTGATACAGGCCTTGCGCAGGGTGAGCAGCTGCTGCTGGTGCGAGAGGGACGTGAACAAGGCTGGAGACTCTGAGTGACCATCTGGCAAGTTTCTCTCAGACACTGACCTGCCCACACGTCACTGACTGCCCAGCCCCCGAAGCCCATGTGCTCCGTCCCGTGTGGAATCCGTGCATCGGGGTCGCCCCTCCCTCCTTCCAGCTCCTCGCTCAGAGCTGGTTGTCTGAACCCCTTCCCATGGAATCTGGGTCTCAAGATGCAAAAAGAATAAATAAGTAAAATAAAAATGCTCTGCCTGGCCAGCTTGGCTCAGGGTTGAGTATCGACCTAGGAACCAGGTGGTCATGGTTGGATGCCCGGTCAGGGCACATGCCCAGGTTGGGGGCTCGATCCCCAGTGCGGGGCGTGCAGGAGGCAGCCGATCCATGATTCTCTCTCACCATTGGTGTTTCTCTCTCTCCCTTGCCCTTCCTCTCTGAAATCAATACAACATATTTTAAAATATGCTCTGACTCCCAAGGTCGCACTGGCTGGTCACCACCCCCACGCAAACTCGGCTAAGGAGCGGCCTTTTCTCTCCGTTGGTGACAGGATCATGTCTCTTCTCTCCCTGAGGCACTGAGCTCGCCTGCTCTTATTTTCCGGGTTGTGTCATCCAACGTCTACCCTCCCGCGGCAGCAGCGACGGCTGTTCTCACCGTAGAACATTCCTGACTGCTTCTTCACGTCCAAGATCCTGGTTTCTGTCCGCAGCTGGAGGGAGCGGTGCCACCCACGTGGCTGTGGGAGGCCAGCTGCTTCCTCTCTCTCTGGCGTTTCTGGGCGGGGTTTGAGCTGAGAGGTGTTGAAACGCCAAGTCCAGTTGTGTGGGCCCTCATCTCACGCACAGCGATTTCTGAGTTAGACGTGGGCTGTGGATCGGACGTTGGTTTGAGATTCTAAACATGCTTCTGACACTAGAAAACAGTCCCTGAAGTTTTCAGTTTCAGAGAAAGACCCTCCCGGCGGACGCTCTGTGCCCCACTGGGGTTCCCAGCCCGGAAGCAGGACCGCTCAGCGCCGGCAAGAACCCCCCCCCCCTCTTTCCTGCATTTGTGTAGGAGAGAATTAAAGGACTTAACAACTAAATGAGAATTTAAAGAGAACATTTTAAAACTCAGGCCATTCATTTCCTCCCACTTTGGGTCCGGAACTTGAGACTATGAAGAAATAACGGTATTACCCCCGATAAAGCATCTGGAGGAGTTTGTTTGTTTTTTAACATATTTTTATTGATTTCAGAGGTAAAGGGAGAGGGAGACAGAAACATCAATGATGAGAGAGAATCATGGATCGGCTGCCTCCTGCATGCCCTACACTGGGGATGGAGCCCGAAACCTGGGCATGTGGCCTGACCGGGAATCGAACCCCGGCCTCCTGGTTCCTAGGCCGACGCTCAACCACTGAGCCACGCCGGCCGGGCTGGTTGAGCTTTGCTATTCTTCCCATGTAAGCATCTCAGCTTTCCTTCCTTGATTAAATGACACTGAAGGGGGATCACTGTCAGTGTCCACACGCCCGCCTCTCACACACGGGCCCTGCATTGCTTGTGGAATCCCAGCATCGTGGGAGCTGGTGTTTGTCCTTCAGCCAACTCGCTCTGACACTTTGGGGAGCACCGAGCACCCACAGAAACGGAGTGACTGACAGAGTGGATGCCTCACCCTCCGTGACTCACTCCTTCACTGGGACGTGTCTGTGGGAGCAGTGTAATGAAACCCCATTAGTCACCAACAAGACACGGAGATTCTGGAAATTTCCTCCTTACGTCCATAGCAGATGCTCTGAAACCTCTGCAGAGGTCACCTGACTCTCAGGGCTCACCTTTGAGGCTGCAGGGGGCCGGTGGTCACCCCCTCTTCTCAGAGGCCCTTTCGCCTCTTTCCTACGGGCCCTGACCCCTAGCCCTCCCCCCCCGGCTCCCTGCCCAGCACCAGGTCTCTGCGGCCGCTCAGTGGCTTCATAAAGGAAAGGGCAGGGAGGGTGAGGGACAAACCCTTTCCCTTTGTGCAGACTCCCCAGAACACGACTCGGTGTGGCCACACACCACCGGCTGCTTGCTGTGCAGTATTTTATTCCTACAACCCCTGGGGCCCACTTAGGGTTCCTGCTTTCTCTTTCCATTGAGGCAAATTCTCCTAGATACGTATTTGTTGTCACTTTGTTGTTCATAATTTTTTTTTCTTGCTGCTTTTAAGATTCTCTCTTTGTCTTTTGCTCTTGGCATTTTAATGATGATGTGTCTTGGTGTGGTCCCCTTTGATTCCTTTCACCAGGCAGGGGAAGTTTTCTGTCATTATTTCTTTTTTTGTGTGTATGTCTGGGGCTCTGCGGACATTTTCACGTTTCCCTGGTGGTTAATTTCAGGATGTGATGAGGAAGCGGGCAATCGCTGCCTCCTCCGCTCAGCCCTCAGGGAAGAGCGTGGGAGATGCTGGGAGCTGAGTGTGTGGCACTGAAATCCCCGGGAACGTCCCCAGGCCGATGGCGGGGACTTGGCGTTAGTGTGGCCTCCGCGTGGGCCATTCCAACCCGCCTGCCCTTGTGTGGTAGGTGCTGTAGAGATAACCCCACTGAGAGGCGAGCCTTTCATCTCTGCGTTCTTTTTTTTTTTTATTAAATAAATCTTTATTGTTCAGATTATTACAGTTGTTCCTCTTTTCCCCCCCATAGCTCCCCCCACTCGGTTCCCACCCCACCCCATGCCCTTACCCGCCCCCCCACTGTCCTTGTCCATAGGTGTTCGATTTTTGTCCAGTCTCTTCCCACACCCCCCACACTTCCTTCCCCCCCCGAGAATTGTCAGTCCACTCCCTTTCTATGCCCCTGATTCTATTATATTCATCAGTTTATTCTGTTCATCAGATTATTTATTCACTTGATTTTTAGATTCACTTGTTGATAGATACGTATTTGTTGTCACTTTTTTGTTCATAATTTTTATCTTTACCTTTTTCTTCTTCCTCTTCTTAAAGAATACCCTTCAGCATTTCATATAATACTGGTTTGGCGGTGATGAACTCCTTTAGCTTTTTCTTATCTGTGAAGTTCTTTATCTGATCTTTAATTCTGAATGATAGCTTTGCTGGGTAAAGTAATCTTGGTTGTAGGTCCTTGTTATTCATCAGTTTGAATATTTCTTGCCACTCCCTTCTGGCCTGCATAGTTTCTGTTGAGAAATCAGCTGACAGTCGTATGGGTACTCCTTTGTAGGTAACTGACTTTTTTTCTCTTGCTGCTTTTAAGATTCTCTCTTTGTCTTTTGCTCTTGGCATTTAATTATGATGTGTCTTGGTGTGGTCCTCTTTGGATTCCTTTTGTTTGGGGTTCTCTGTGCTTCTTGGACTTGTAAGTCTATTTCTTTCACCAGGCAGGGGAAGTTTTCTGTCATTATTTCTTCAAATACGTTTTCAATATCTTGCTCTCTCTCTTCTTCTGGCGCCCCTATAATTTGGATGTTGGTATGCTTGAAGTTGTCTCAGAGGCTCCTTACACTATCTTCATATTTTTGGATTCTTTTTTCTTATTGTTTTTCTGGTTGAGTGTTTTTTGCTTCTTCATATTTCAAATCTTTGACTTGATTCTTGGAGTCTTCTAGTCTGCTGTTGGATCTCTGTATATTATTCTTTATTTCAGTCAGTGTGTATGCTTAATTTTTAATTGGTCCCTTTTCATATCCTTGAGGGTCTCACTAAATTTCTCAGAGGTTTCTAGAAGATTCTTGAGTAACCTTAAACTGTGGTTTTTAAGTCTATATCCAGTAGCTTGCTTTCCTCAATTTCTGTCATTTGTGACCTGTTTCTCTGTCTCCATATTTTGGCTGCTTCCCTGTGTTGATAGAGTGGCTTTTTGTGCTAGGTGTCCTATAGGGCCCAGTGGCTCAGCCTCTCCAGTCACCTGAGGTGGACGCTCTTGGTGCACCCCTTTGTGGGCTGTGTGCACAGTCTTGTTGTAGTTAAGCCTTGATTGCTGTTGGAGTCACTGGGAGGAATTGACTTCCAGACCAATTGGCTGTGAGGACCAGTTGTGTCTACAATGGGAGAACTGCAGTGCTGGAAACACCCTTGTGGGTCAGGACTTGCTTCAGTGGGGCTTTGGTGCTCACTGAGTGTGTCTCTTATGGATGTGAAGCATTGTAATCTGGATGGTCTCACTCTGACCACTGGGTACAATGGCTCTTGGATCTCCAAGGAGGTGCAAAGTCAGCCACTGCCTGAGACCACCCAGCAGGAGCTACTGAGAGATCTGCAGATTTCTCCTCTTTGTTTGGGGTTTGGAGATGCCCAGATGAGGCCCAGCTGTGAAGCAATGCAGGCTGCTGAGCCTTGGGCCTTCTTTTGGAAGCTCTGGGGCTCTCTGACCCAGCTGCAGTTTGTTAGGTTTTAGATTGCAAAAGGTCAGGCCATTCAAATGCAAAAGCCTCTGAGCACAGCTTGGGTGGGGTTGTAAATTGGGTGTGGCGGGGTCTCAGGGAATCATGGGCGGTGCAAACAGCAATTGTTGCCCATTGGCCCTGTACTGGATAGGTCCCTATGTCTCTGTGTCCCATGGCCCCGTGCAGGAACAATGAACGCTGTGAGCACCTCTGAGAGAAAGCCGCCCTCGTGTTCCAGCCCGATGCCAGACGGTTCAGTTTCTCCCCGTATGAGTCTGGGTCCCCAGAGTTTCGCTTGGAACTGGGGTTTAGAGCAGTCGGGAGTTTGTATCTCCCTCCTGATTGAAAAAGACAACAGCGCACCCAGTTGCCAGCCCGTTTTGCGCATCTCTGCACCTCCTCCCAGTCTAGATGCGCTTTTCTCTTTCCCTCTAGTTGTTGGACACCCACTCAGCCAGCCTTCCTGTGGTTCTGGATGATACCTGTTTTGTCTTATAGTTGCAGTTTTGATGTGGTTGTGGGAGGCAGCAAGTTCAGGTGTTTACCTATGCCGCCATCTGGGTTCTTTAAAAGTAAAAACATGTTGTTGTGGGTTCTTTCTTTTTTTAAAAAAATATTGCTATTGATTTCAGAGGTAAAGGGAGAGGGAGAGAGAGAGAGAGAGAGAAACATTAATGATGAGAGAGAATCATCGATCGGCTGCCTCCTGCACGCTCCACACTGGGGATGGAGCCTGCAACCCGGGCATGTGCCCTGAATGGGAATCAACTGTGACCTCCTGGTTCCTAGGTCGACGCTCAACCACTGAGCCACACCGGCTGGGCTTACAGCCTTTTAAGCAAGCACATTCGATGGTGGGCGTGAAAGGCACAGGGACTTTCTGCCCGGAAGGGAGAAGAAGGCGATGTTTCTACAGAAGGAAAAGCCATGGCTCAGAACCTGTGCACCGGCCATCCGCCACCCCCCCCCCCCCCCCCACACACACACGGAAACTTACAGAGCAAAAGTCCGCCCGGCATCACCCACACGCTCTGATTGAGATCCAACACAGGACACAGGCCCTTCACAGCTGCAGCCACGTGTTTGATTCGCTCCTCTCTGAAGAGTGGCCGGGAAGAAAGCTTCATGGAAGGAAATCTGGGCCAAGCAGACATATGGCCGAGGGGTTCCTTTTGGATGAAGTAATTTTAAACCGGGAATCTGCGGAGAATTTTTTCTCCACGGAGTCTGAGAGTGGCGTCCTTAAAACCCGGTCGTGACAAAGGGGAGCAAGTGATCCTTTCCAATCCGAGAGAATCCCAATGGGGTCTCTGAGGGTGGTTCTGGGAAGGGCTCCGTGTCATCGGGAGCAGCAGCTGATGGGTCCTCGGGCTTTTGCCAGGAGAGAAGCAGTGAGGCCTGTTGTGTAAACACGAAGATCCGCTGTGTCAGCGACTGGCAGACAGGAACACAGGCAGCCTTGCGACCCCCCCGACCCCCGACCCCCGTCGCCAGGGATGTCCTGCTGTTTATGTCATCACACACATGACTGTGCTGGTGCCAATGTGTTGTCATTGTGTCTTATTAACTCGTTGGTTAGACCCCGTTTAAAATAAACAACAGCAACAATAAAACCACACACACCATTACACCGGCCTGGTCGTCCCTAACTGCTCCCCCCACTGGCCTGGTCGTCCCTAACTGCTCCCCCCACCGGCCTGATCGCCCCTAACTGCTCCCCCCACCAGTCTGGTAGCCCCTAACTGCTCCCCCCACTGGCCTGATCACCCCTAACTGCTCCCCCCGCTGGCCTGGTAGCCCCTAACTGCTCCCCCCGCTGGCCTGGTAGCCCCTAACTGCTTCCCCCGCTGGCCTGGTAGCCCCTAACTTCTCCCCCGCGCCGGCCTGGTCGCCCCATACTACCCCCCTAAAATGCAGCACTAAGCATTTTAACGCAAACCACACGGCACCGGTGCGCCTGACCATGCATCACAACTTCCTGTAGGAATTGCGTGCACCGATCACATGTGACTTAACCATATAATTATCACGCGTGTCACACGTGTCTGATGTCAGAAATGCCTCCAGGGATGCTGCGTGCCACCCCGCCCTACACTGCCGTGTTACCTGCGTGTCTTCCCGCCATTGATCCACGTGTGTGACCGATGTGTCCACAGGGCTCACTATCCCCAAAGTCCAAAAGGAAACGAAGAACCAGCCTCGGGAAGGACGCAGGCTGGCCGGGCTCCAGCCTCGGTAGTGAACACCCCGGAGCATCACTCGCGAATGTTTACAGGTTTTCAGCTATGACACTGCCGCTCAGGTGCATGTCTTAGGGAATCACAAAAGTGTCCAAAACATGTGCCAAACAAGGAGGACAAGTGTCAAGTAGAGGCATGACCTACAGCCATGTCCATGTGTAGAGACTGGTTCCCATCAGGTTGAGAAGGGCACCCTGTGCAGAGGAAAGAAGAGAGAAAATCCCCAGAAGCTGTGAGCCCTTCCCAGGTTTGGTGTGTCTACACTGATCATCACCCATTTCACTGTCATTTTCTACATTTTTAAAATCTATAATATGTATTACAGGTTGTACAGAATATACCGAGCCCTTGCTGACTCGGCGCAGTGGATAGAGCGCCGGCCTACAGACTGAAGGTCCCGGGTTCGATTCCCGTGTGGAGTGTGCAGGAGGCAGCCGATCCATGATTCTTTCTCATCATTGATGCCTCTCTTTCTCTCTCTCCCTCTCCCTTCCTCTCTGAAATCAATAAAAGTATATTAAAACAAAACAAAAAACAAACAAAATATACTGAAATACATAACTATTATAGTATTTATAGTTTATACTGTAGTAAATGTGTATAATCATATTCCTATATCCCTTTATAAACTCAAATGTAAGTATTTGTTCAATCTAACATAAAGTATTCCTGAAATATCCTGACTTTTTAATCTAAATTTTCTGTGTTATTATTATTCATAACAGTATTATTATTAACCATGAAATATGAATGAAAGTTCTTGCACGAACATCCTTTAGAATGCTTAGGGGTGCACAGAAGGGGGTAACTGGAGTCTGGTATGAAGTGAAACCATTACTCATACTTAGAAAATATTCAGTATCAATTGAGATCTTGGTCAAAAATTTATGAAAATGTTCAAAATATCCCAAACTCTCAAGTAAAATAAAATGATTTAATTGTCCTTATGAGGCATTGAACTGAAACACGCAACCATTAGTGTAGAGCCGGGGCTGAGGTTCCTTAGGTAAACTGAGCAAGACGTTTTGAAATATTCAAAAGCGTGCAAGTACCAGCGCACACGCACAGATCTCCAAGGGTGAAACGTGCGACAGAGAAAATGTCATATATTTTTCCAAGACACGTTTTTAACGACTGTGTTGGGCAATGAGACATGGGATGGACCTGTGCTTACGAAGCAGCTTTAGTTCTATGACCTGGAGCCCGACCAGATCGAGGCCTTGGGGGATGGACCGGGTTAGGAGGGGTGAGTGGGGCTGGATTCAGTACAGAAGGGGTGTGTCCGAGGGCTGCACTGGGGTCTCGGTGGGAGCCGTGGGCAGGGGTGGGGGGTAGTGCTCTGTGCTCTGTCCAGTGGGGGGCCGTGGAGAGCGGAGTGGGCAGCGGTCACACTCATAGGCCCGGGGAGCTCACAGCCCGGGAGACACCCGGCATCGCTGAGCGCTTACAGACCGACAGGCGGCACTCGGGACAGTGACAACTCAGAGAAAGGCACCTGTTGGGGAGGCCGATCCTCCTTGAAGACCCTGTCGTCTCCATGGTGACGACAGCGATGGTGGGAGGGCGGTGGCGAGCGCGCAGGCCTGGAGGTGCGGGAGTGACCTGTCCTCCATTCTTTTTGTTTGTTCTTGGTTAATCCTCACCCGAGGATATTTTTCCATCGATCTGGAGAGAGCGTGGAAGGGTGAGGGAGAGACAAAGAGAAGAAACATCGACGTGAGAGACACATGGATTGGCTGCCTCCAAACGCGCCCCGACCAGGGCCCGGGAGCGAGCCTGCACCCAGGTACACGCCTTGATCGGAATTGAACCCTGGACCCTTCAGTCCACAGGCCGACCATGAGCCAAGCCGGCGAGGGCCGAGTCCTCTGGTCTTGTATGACTGGCAGGGACAGACAGATGGACAGGTGGCCCGACTGAGTTGGTTCTGAACGTCACCGAGGGCACGAGTGGTTCTATGGGCCCCTCAGGCAGCATGCGTTTCTCCAGATACCAGGGACGCAGGAGGAGCTGTGAGAGGTCGTAGCCCCGTGAATTCCTGTCGTGGGGGGAGGATGGGCTTCCCGGGGCTGCCCACTCTCATCGGGCAGGCTTAGCTGTCAACGTGGCCGTTGGAGAGGGTTGAGGAGGAAGGACCGGCTCACAGCAGTCATCCCCAGATTAAATTAGGCTCCAGTCATTCAAAAAGTCCACACGTGGTGTGTGCACGGGGCATGGGCATAGGGCGTGGGCACGGGCATGGGCACAGGCAATCTCATCCCACAAACACCCCCCTGCTGGCTGGAGACAGCGGGCTCTCTGCCTCCGTGGGCTGCCCCACCCGACAGCTACATCCCAGCTCTCCATGGGCTGTGGCTGCGGTGGGAGCACCCCTACCCCTGGGAGGTGCAGCAGGAGCCCACGTATGAGACGGGATTGGCCCGTCACGGGTTCTGGCTTTAATCTGCTTGATCTTCCCGTGAACTTGTCTCTTGAAATCACAGCTAAGTCGCCTCCTTCTGATGAAAACGCGGCAGCAGGCGAGTCTCTCCGCTTCCCTTTGGTTCCACAGGACAGTGCTTACGGGAGAGCCGGGCTGCTCTGAGCGCGCAGGCCCCACGCGGCTGCTGCTGCTGACCGCGAGGGGAGCAAGTTTGGAACGTGCAGCCCGGTGGTGTGGCTCAGTGGGTGAGCGTCGACCTATGAACCAGGGTTTGATTCCTGGTCAGGGCACAGGCCCGGGTTATGGGCTCCATCCCCAGCCTGGAGCCTGCAGGAGGCAGCTGATCCATGATTCTCTCTCATCACTGATGTTTCTCTCTCTCTCATTTCCTCTCTGAAGTCAATAAATATATTAAAAAACAAAAACAAAAAACAACAACAAAACAACAAAGTGGTCCCCGACGTCCTGGCCCCCATGTGGAGATCACCACCCACCCCCGCTCCCGTGAAGGGAGTTCCCCGGGAACCGGGGCCGGGAGTCGGCGAGCGAGTGACGCAGGGTCCTGCGTGTGTAGAAGCAGGTCGTGTCTTCATCTAAAATGTTGAGATTTTGTTCATGTTTTAAAAAGTGATTTTGATTTTAGAAAGATTGTAATGTGAAATTGTTTATCTTGATTGCTAAGCATCTGCCTTCTCCCCCCTCTGCACCCCCCGACATCCGGCAAGCAGGGGGCACAAGGCCAGGAGAGCCGGGCGCCTGGGGGAGACCTGCCCGGAGCCCAGAGCCTGGAGCCCGGAGCCTGGAGCCGGGGAAGGCGCCTGTGTGCAGGGTGAGCCTCCCCGGGGACGCATCTGCTCGCCCTGGAAGACCTCGCCTCGTCTGCAACGTGTTGGCACGGGTGGCGGTTTTACCCTCCGACCGACGTTTGTTCGAAGGACTCAGGCAGAAAACATACTGGACTTTGTACAAAACCCAGCGTAGCCAAAGCACTAGTTAGAATCGCACTTGGGAGTTTCGTAAACACGTTTGTGCGACAAGCACAAAACCAGCTAAGGCCCCGCCGCGGCGTCAGGAAAACGCTGATTTGAGTTGCGTGTGCAAACAGACATGGAGACGTGTCAAAGCCACCCACAGGCCTGCAGGGACCTGACTCACTCAGAGTCATGAAGAATCCTGCGCTGAGATTCCTGGGCTGTTACTCATTGCCCACAGGGTGCGCTGGGGAAGAAGGGAGGTTAAGTTTGAGCTACAGTTTTCCAATAAAGGACATATTTGCTGTGAACAGTCACCCTGAGAGTGAAACGCTGGCCAGAGCAGCGTGCTTCACGGGGTCTTCTGCTCCCCGTAAGAGAAGAACATGCTAGAAGAACGCGGGGTGGGACTATCCCATGAGCGTCTCGTTTACTGGCATCAACACATCACCTCTGCTTTATATCTAGAAACAGGGTCCTTGGTCATTCATTCCAGGGGCTTGAGTGTGGGAGCCCCACGCGGGGGGGGGGGGAGCTCTTTATCCCCAATACCTGCCCCGCCCCGCCCCGCCCCGGCCCAGGCCTGGCCCTCTCCCTGCGTCCACTGCCCACCCCCACCCTCCCGGCCACCTGGGCTCCCTCCCTCCTCCTCCTCCTCCTCTCCTGCTGCTCACAGTTCATGATCCCGAACTTTATGTCTGTGAGCCTCAGTTTCCCGTGTGTGCAACTCAAGGGGTGATACTAGAATGCCCCCCACCGGGTTTTTATTAAATGAACCCTGGCCACCCTGACTGGTTTGGCTCAGTGGATAGAGCGTCGTCCTGCAAACTGAAAGGTCCCAGGTTTGATTCCGGTCAAGGGCATGTACCTTGGTTGTGGGCACATCCCCAGGGACGGGTGTGCAGGAGGCAGCTGATCAATGTTTCTCTCTCATCGATGTTTCAAACTCTCTGTCCTACTCCCTTCCTCTCTATAAAAAATCAATAAAATATATTTAAAACAAAATGAACCCTGGCCTAGCCAGCGTGGATCAGTGGTTGAGCATCGACCTATGAACCAGGAGGTCACGGTTTGATTCCCGGTCAGGGCACATGCGCGGGTTGCGGGCTCGATCCCCAGTGTGGGGCGTGCAGGAGGCAGCCGATCTATGATCTCTCATTATTGGTGTTTCTATCTCTCTCCCTCTCCCTTCCTCTCTGAAATCCATAAGAAATATTTTAAAAAATAAAATAAAGTACAGTGGACCCTGACCATGTGTGTGAGGCCCCCGGCCCCCAGTCAAGAGCGCCCGTGTCTCAGAGGCGTGCCCTGCATTCGGGAGGGTGGGGTGCGGAGGGGGTTCCCCTAAGAGCGTCTATCTGTGCTTCTCCCCCTCGGCGCGCATCCGAGGGGACTGGGCCGGTCCCCGGAGGGCGCAGCCCCGTGTCTGTGTCTGCCCTGGCGAAGCCCCGTCTCCAGCGGCAGCTGATCTTACACCCGTGACGAGGACAGGGACCCGAGGAACCACACGTGTGCTGGTGACTGCTGCGTGTTCAGTGGCGAGGACGCAGGGAAGTCGTTAGTTACAGGTCTGATTTCAAACCGAAGCCCCTCTCGCCCACGAGCCGCCTGCGTGTTCTCCCCACCGAGCGTCGCGGGGACGTGTGTCGATTCCCAGTTTCCGTGGCGATGCCGGGCTTGCTCTTCGCTGTACCCTCGTTACAAATGCATCTCGTAACATTTCCCACATGTCGGACACTGGTTATTGGTCATAACACTTACTCCAAACAAAGAGATAGAGTGTATGTGACCCCCAGGGCGAGGCCCCCTGTGGCTGGCCCCGGGCCTGCGTGTCCGGCGAGGGGCTCTGAGTCCCCGGCTCCGGCCACACTCGTGGATGTGGACCCGGGAGGAGAAAATGGGCAGAATTCACGGGGCTGGTACGAACCTCAAGCCTCTGTGTGCAGCCTGTGCGAGGCGGGTGGAAGCCAAGACCCCCATGTGGCCCTGGCTCTCGGCTTTGGGGGTGACCCCGACAGCCACCTGTGCCGGCGGGACCCCTGGCCTGGCCCTGGCCCCTCCTCTCAGGTCCTCCCCACACCGCCCCCTCCGGGCCACCCTCACAGGAAGCCCTGGCCCCAAATGCCGTGACGAACCTTCCCATTCCGTCAAAACAGCACCCGCATCCCAGGCCCGCCTCCTCCGTGTCAAGGGTGGAGCCACGCAGAGGCCGCAGCTGGGTGTGGAACCCCAGGAGAAGAGCGGGGACTTGGGGGACGCGTCTGCAGGGAGCGTGGGTCTCAGGCCGAGGGGGGCTGATCAGGGATGGAGGGCAGGCGAGGCCACGGGGGCAGAGAGGAGTGTGAGTGTATCTTCCTGTTCCGAGGGCCCCAGGCAGGAGGGGGAAGGCGCTGCTGGCCTCCGGGTAACTCGCTAAAACATGGCGTTTAAGACGTTTTTCCTCAAGCTCGCCTGACCGACAGGTGATGGGGAGGGTTGGCACCGGGGCTCTCCTCCCTGGCATTGGGGGGGAGCCTGGGGGGGGTCTCAGCTGCAGCTCTTTGCTGTGCTCAGTGTTTATGGGGGGCTTCTTTTTCTTGCCCCCCCCCACTTTCATGAGGCAGGAGAACAATCTGACTTCTTGTTGGAGGTCAGGCCTCACTACAGCCGGAGATCAGGGGCAGCAGGCCTGTCTGGGGGGCAGGGGGCTGGGGGCAGCCCGGGGAAGGGGAGGGGCAGAGCTGGGGGAGGGAAGGGGGTGGTGCCGGGGGACCCACCGAACAGGAGGCTGGGCCTCACTCTGGCTTCTCCCCCGTGGGAAGCAGAGAAGCGCTGACAGCTGAGCACAGGGCGTGGGCGCCCACAGGCCTGGGAGCAAAGCCCAGGGCAGAGGCCACGGAGGCCTCGAGGGCCACGTCAGGGGGAAGGCACAGGCCCTCAGGGCGCGGTGGGAGCGTGGACGTTAACAGACTCTCCCCTGAGTTTGCCCTGAATTCCGACAACTGTCAGGTGGGGCTGCCCGGGGCCCTGGGGGCCAAGGCGATGTTCTCTGTGACCTTCCCCCCTGTTTTCCTGGACAAGGTCACAGCTCTGCCCTGGCCTCCGGGGAGCCAGCGGTGCCAGCAGATGAGGCGACATCGGAAGGCTTTTAAGACGCGTCGGGTCGTCAGAACCCTTTCTGCCGGAAGCGCTGCTGAGGATGCTGTGAACTTGGGGGCCGCCACGTCGAGGGGCTGCCTGGGGAGCCTGGGGGTGGGAGGGGAGAGGCGGTCCCACTCTGAGCCCTGGTCCCCGCCCGAGGCCGCCCCGCTGCATGGACAGCACAGCTGAGCACTGAGGCGGCCAGGAGGCGGGATTCCTGGCTGATCCCGTCATCCCGTCCATGGAGTTTCCCCTGAGAACTGGCCGAGGTTAACCCGCCTCGGACGGTGCAGGTGCTGGTTGCCGACCGGGGAAAAGTGCTGGAACCAAAGTAAGAATCGAGCGAGTCCCTGAGCTGCCACCCGTTCCCTGGGAGTGAGAAAACTTTGGGGAGGACACTTTTAGGTTTTCATTTCTTTTTGTGATGATCTGAACGGAGAATTCATTCTACATTTATTTTTCCTGTAAAATCATAAGGAAAAGAGGGTCTACTTGGTGGCGTCTTCCTGTGCCCGGCATGGTGTCCGAGTGTCCCCAGGGGCGGGGGTGGCCCCCCCGGGAGTGCTGAGGGGTGTGGCCAGGCCACTCGGCCACCCCTGACCGACCGGGCACGCACGGTGCTTCCATCTGGCACATGTGGGAGCCGCAGACCACTGCAGTCACGCCTGTTCTCACATGTTTCTGGGGCAAAAGCGAAACTGCCCCTCCCTTGTCCCAGGAGCGTCACAGCCGTAGACCCCAGGGGTGTGGGCCTGAGGGGATGAGGACAGGGTTCCACTTCGGAGCTCATCCCGTGGGGATCTCGGGCTGGGTTCGCCGCCCCCCCCCCCCATGGGTGTGGGACACATGACAACCCTTCTTTCACGCCAGGGATGATGGGAAATGCAGGTTTCCCTTCCAGGTGGGAAAAGAAATCCCAGGATGTTCATTTAACGTCTGTTCCTCTGGGAATGGGATCCCCCAGCTCTGTGCAGCCCCCCTGACAGGGACCCTCTCTCCTGCTTCCACCCCGCAGTGTCCACGAACAGACAGACCCCTGTCTTAAGAGAAAGGCTGCAAGAGGTCTCCTGGAAAACATGCCCTGCTCATCGCATTAGGCACTGTGGGCTCGGCAGTGTGGTATG